>NW_017095714.1:5682-29399 GCF_001412225.1 Nicrophorus vespilloides
AGAAAGTTGTATAACGTTTTTATTACATATAATTTTTAATCAAATTAATGCTTATAGATTCAATAATAATTCCTTTTGATCCACTGTTTTTATTTCATAATTTATATTATTTTTTATTTGGTAAAACGGAAATAATAATAAAATAATGTTAGTAACACGAAAATTATAAAATTTAATAAAACTTATGCAATTTTCTCTTAATTCTATTAGGAAAACTTGGTTGAAAAAAAGATTATTTTAAAATTAAAACAAGAAGAAGATTAATACAAATTACTATGCCTTGTAAAGTACGCCATCTGTCGAGTAAAATACTGAACTATATATGAATTTAAGGGGAAATATACCTGATGACCTTTTTTCGACCATTGCTAATAATGGTAGTTTCAAACCAATGGTAGAATTCCATTTATTCCTTTAAAAGAACCGGAAAAGATACCGAAATCTAATATTATATACACAATTTTATACTTTTCTGTAATAAGTTATGTAAGTATGCATATATGTCTTGTTATTACAATAGTTATCAATCGGCTTTAATCAGGAAATACTTCCGTTGTGTATATTGTTCTAATTCATCACCCAACAAAATAAAATCCTTTACATATGTTGTTTAACTTCAGTAATATTTGAAATAAACAATATTTAATGAAGCAGTCATACATAAAGAAATAATAAAATAAAACGTATTTCTATAATCATAATCAAAAAAATAACTGTTACAAAACTCTATGGACCAAATATACATTTAGAGCATTTTATTTTTATCCTATTTTTCTAATGTCTTGTAACGTACGCCATCTGGTGATTAGTTTAGCGAACTACATTTTATATAGAAATATACCTGTAATCTATTGTGTCAACCTTTTCTTTTGACAATTGAGAGTAATGGCATTTTTAAACCAATCGTTGAAATAGACTTCACTCTATTGGCACAAAAGAATCGCATAAAAAGAAACCGAAACGACCGATGGTAAAAAGACCTATTGTAAATAAATGTCACATAAATAATTTTTCAATGATTTTCAAAGACCAACAGTCAATAAATTCTCATTACTATTTATCCTTCAAAAAAAAACAGTCATAATTTCTACAATTATTACAATAATAAATTCACTTTTTTAAGTTATTTTATCAATTTTTGTAATAGCATTTTCTCCATCTTATTAACAAAATATTTTATTAAATCGAATTATTAACAAAAACATTTGAGAGATGTTCCTTTTTTATTTGTATTTATAAAACATTTAAATCTGTATTTTAACTAATATCTCAGCATGGAAAAGTATACAAAAAATAAATAAAATACAGAAATATTTCGAATAGTGCGGTTTCAAACAGTCCGTTAACTGGAGGATTTTTATTATGTTGTATTTACACGTCAATTTTATTTATTCTGATTTCATAAAAAAATTAAATTGATAATTAAAAAATGTATATTATTCATTAAAAAAATAATAATTCTTATAATTATAAATTTTAGGTGATTTAAACCAATAAAGAAAATATAATATTTAAGCGATTTAAACCTACAAAAAAAACAAAGAAAGGTTTTATATAAAAAATATATAATTCCATAACATGTTGTGTATATTTGGATAAAAATTTGGCAGTGGAGAAAATGAATCGTCTTACGGACTATTTGTGTTTGTTATTTGAGTATATATCTTTTTTTAAAAGTGGAGATCGAGCGGAGGAGCAAAGATATATAAGAGGGAATATTCTTGGAGGAGCTTAAGGCGAACTGAATCACCGCCACAGATCTCTCTTTCTCTCGACGTTGGCTGCATTGCACAGGCTACACGAAATATATTTACTCGTTTCAAAGAAGAAGCGAGACGAACGAAGTGGAAGGAAACAAGAAAAAAAAAACTCAAAATAAATTACGACCCGAGTTATAATACAAAGTAAATATATATATAAAATGCAACGCGTTTTATGCATTTTTCAAATAGCGAAATATCAAGAAAACTCAACTTTAAATTGAGTGCTTACCTGTTTTTGGCAGAAAGATACGTCAAGATCTGAAATGAACCAAAAAGAATTATTAAAAATATAGAATTTTTCCGTATAATAAAATATTAAGTTTAACATTTTTATTGGTCCCAAAAAAAATTACTGCAGTTATTAATTGTATCTAATAATAATTACGTTTATTACAATAACAAAGACGAGAAGAAAACAAAAAAATGCATATTCATATATTATTATAATAGGTTCACTTCCTCTCTTTTGCTGCATTAATTCATAGAAAATAATCAATTAAAAATGAAGGCGGATTAAGAATAATTTTATTTTTATTTATACAATTAGAAGAGAAAAAAATGTGTGTATTGAATACAACAGTAATTCAATTTGTTCGTAATGCAATCCTTCTGTATAATAATGTTTGTTTTATAAGATAATTTATTGCGTAATCATAAATTACAATTATTCAATAAACTATATAATTTATTTAACATAAAAACTATGGATGCATGTGAATTTTGTATTAATTCACACTTCTTTCCTATAATTATTTGTGTCACTGCATAATTGCTGCAATAAATAATGTTATTATTATGTCATAACATTATATTAAATCAAAATAATTTAACTTCATTATTATTGCAAATTTTTGTTTTTTAAATAATGAAAAAAAATCTAAATTTATTCACTCCAATAATGAAAATGATAATAATTACAGAAATACCAAATTTTATTGCCAAAGTAAAAACAAGTACAGATTTTTTATACATATATGATCGCATCAAGTCTCTCTTATTTTTGTATGTATTCGATTAGTCCGGTTTCAAACAGACCGGGATATTAGCCAAACCTGCACTATACGAGGTATTGATGTAACAAAGTAAAAACAAGTAAAGATTTTTTTTTATACATATGTGATCTCGTCAAGTCTCTTTTATTTTTGTATGTATTCGATTAGTCCGGTTTCAAACTGTCCGGGATATTAGCCAAGCCTCACTATGCGAGGTATTGATGTATATTATATAACTATACACTAAATACACCGCTTATTTCTTATATTTGTGTTTTTTTTAAATTAATAAAAAAAAACAAACTGTAGCTATAAATTAAGTTTATAATACAAAATTAACGTTCATTTTAAATAAAACCTATGATTATTTAATGTTTTGTGCAAGCGCGCATTCATTTATTATATAGTAAAGTGGAAAATAAAAATTATTTTGATAAACTGAAAATTTACATTTTTTTTCCATATGAGAAATAAAAAAAAAATGCTGAGTCTGTGTAAAATATGTATGTGCATGGCATTCGTTATTGTATTTTTTCTTTTCTTTTTTGTTTGTTATGTAAATAATAATATTTTTGTGCCGTGGACTAACTCAAGGTAAACGCAGTTATTTACATACTTGTTACAAGAAAGCCTATGAGCGATCTACCTAATTATTGTTGATAACATTCTTATATAATTATATAGAAGAATGGAACATGATTTGTTATTTATTACTAAAAAAAAGATTGGCATAATAAATATGAATAATTACAAAAAATATAAGCGAGATTTGCAAGTAGCAAAATTATTTTCATTATTTGTTAATTTTAGTAATAAAAAATAGTAAATTTATTATTTAGAATTTTGTTTGCTAATTGATAAGTATTGAAACGAAAACAATTAGCATAATTTAAATAGTAAACATTAATGATTATTTTTAGTTATTGAACAATTTGTAAGATGTGATAATAATTATTAGTATTGCGTTATGTAATGTATAAAGTAATAATTTTAATGGTTACAAGATGATATGAAAATATAATTATTAATGTTGGTCTATAAATTATAATCACAAAATTTATTACACTTAATTATATTTAATTGATGTATTTTGTTATACAATATTAGTAAAAATAATATTCAAGAATTTTTTTCAAATATAGTTTTAGTTACTTTTAATAATTTTATAGTCTAAAACATTCACTAAATCTTTTCAATTAAATTTTTACTTAAATTCCTTAATAATCTCATAGAAAATTTATATTTATTTGCTAAAAATATAATTGGAATGAACAAAATATTATTGTTGTTTAGTTTTTGTTTTGTAATTTATATAATTTATCAATAAATAACTATATACAGCAAAACCTCACATAGTGCGGATTAGTGCAATGACGATTCATTACAGTACGGGTTGAAATTTTCAAATCAATATAAATTTTAATTGACCAACTCAATTTTTTTGTATATATAAATGATCTTTTTTTTTTTTCGTTCATATTTTTTTAAGAGTCCTCAATTAGTGCGGTTTAATTACCCGTTAGTAATTACCCGCACTATGCAAGCTATTATAGTTCACAAAATTATTAAATTAATACAATTTACAATTAAAACTCTAATGCTTATATACATAGTTTTTATAAGAAATTGTAGATATATTTCTTTCATTTATTTCAATTTTAAGATTAGAAAATTATTAATGAAATCTTCATAAATTATATATAAAAAAAATAAGAAAATGACATAATACATTTCTCTAAAATTGAATTGAATGTTATCAAATTATATAATAAAATCTTCGTTATTAAAATATTAAATTTCATATACCGACGGCGTCCATTTAAGGGAGAAATCTCTAGTTTTAGTTTTACATTCGTTTTCATTGATTTTTTTTATACATTACATAAGAATTTTTAATAATTTTATAAACTAATACAAATTTATTATACTCAATATAAATAAAATAAATAATATTCTGTTTCACACGAAAAACTTTTATAACATAATATATAATAGATTTTTTTTTGTGCTTGAAGATTTATGAAAATTTGTTTTGTGTGTATTTTTTTTTCATTGTGAAAAATGTTATGGGCAGAGAAGACCTCCCAGGTGAATTAAGTGGGCCAATAAATACATGAAGAACGTGCAAAAAAAGAGTCGAGGGCGACACGAGAAGTCCATTAGATGGCAAAATCAGCCGGCGGACCAATAATTTTTTAATGTTTCCTCTCAAAAATGAAACAAAAAAATATACAAATTTACTATACACACATAAGAAGTAAAGAAGAAACGTATGTTCTCAAAAATTACGTAATTAATTGTATAAATTATGTCTTAAGACATTTATTGTTAATATTTCTCCACCGAAAATCTACAAAAAAAAATAGATACAAATCAAAGAAGAAACGTATTTTCTTGAGAATTATGCAATATGGAAGAATAATGGACAAAAAAATATAAAGAAAGAAAAGGGAAATTTTAATTATATAAATTGAATCTAAGAGTAAATTTTATTTTTTTTTATCGTTTCAACTCTGAAAACACAAAAAGGCAAAGAAAAAAACGTATTTTCTGGACTATTAAGTAAGAAAAGAAAAATTAAGAGAAATTTTCTTTATATAAAATATACCCAATATTTCTTTTTAATGTTTAATAACACAAAACAAACATAAAATATAAGGATCAAAGATGAAAAGTTTTATTTAATATTGGTGAGAAAACATTGAAGTCAGTAAACAAATATTTCTATTTCATATATAAATCTATTTATTTGCATTTTTTATATAATTTATCGTAAACTATATACAGAAATACCTCGCACAGTGCGGATTTGATAAGTGCCGATTCAATATAGTACGGTTTGACAAAATAAATTTTAATTGACCAAAAAAATTAGTACATAAAATTATTTGTTTATATGAATAATTATTTTTTTTAAGTCCTCGATTAGTCCGGTTTCAAACAGTGAACGATATTGCAAGAACCAATTACTCGAACTATGAATTTCTTGTACACAAAATAAGTAAAAATTCATATATTTTTATAAATTGTCCCGTATTTATTTTTACTTATAAAATAAATGATGCTTTTTGTATTAATTTATAAGAATTAAATTAATACAATTTCCAATTAACTGTAATCATTTTATACTTGGTTTTATTATATAATTTGTAGATTTTTTCCTTATACTTATTTCAATTTAAAGATTAGTAAATTATCTAAAAGTTATATAATATCAGAAAACGTTAGGAAATATTAATTGTAATAAGTGTGTTTTTTGTAATTTTTCGTTTCAGGAAAAGTACAATGAGTGAGGAAGAAACGTATTTTCTGGAGCTTATATAATGTTGGAGAAGGGAAACGCGTAAAGAAATTAAGCGAAAGATGAGGGAAATGTTAATTGTATAAATTGTATCTAAGAGCGAAGAGACAAAGGGGACAAAAGAAAATTAAGAGAAAGAAGGAAAATGAGGCAAGGAAAATGTAGATGGAATAAGGAAGGAGACGGGAGGGAGAGAGGACAAAAGGAGAAGAATCCTCGTCCTCGTCTGTCATGCGAAAGCCATTCTTCTTTACCCGGCATGCAGTGCGGCCGGATCGGTTTAATGGCCGCGACCCGTTCGAGGAGTGGGGGTTGAGCAGAAGCAGTGGAACGAGGGGAAATTTGTGGGCGTGGCTAGTCTCGAAACGGGTGCCGTCGGGTCGGGAAAACGCAACGAGCTTTTCTCTTCACTTACCCCACAACACCTGAGAGCCGGAAAATCCGATCCACAGCACCGATCGATCCGGATCAATCGCCTCTCGCCGATCCGATGTGATCCTCGCACGATTTTCCGCGATCCGAGCCGCGAAAGCTTCGACGACGCGACGGCCATCTTGGCAACACGCCCCCCACCACTACGAAACCCGAAAAGCCCCTCAAAACCCCCCACCACCACCCCTCGCACAACGAAAAAAAAATAACACGGGAACGGTGGCGTCGCTGAACTTTAGGCCCAAAAAACGAAAATATAATTAACAAAAAAAAAAACATTAAATCGAACAAATTCGGTAAGTGGTGTGTGCGTAGTCCTTTAGTTGAGTAGGAAAAATTGTATAGTATTTTTTTGGGGTTAGGGTTTCTTTTCGTGGTTGTTTTAGCCTCGCAAAGGGGTGGCGAGTCCGAGGGAAAATAATCAATAAAACGCATTCGCCGACGCCATTAAAAGCGCATTCCGATTTGATTACGTTTTACTGGAGCCGCCGATGCCCATCGGATATGTTTGCGCAAATTTATTGAGCGACTTCAAACCGATCCGAGTAGGTTTTTTGCTCCAACAAGCTTCAAGTTAATACACAGAGCGATGCACCACTTTTATATTACGTAATTTTCACGCGCTTACTAGATTAAAACGAATCATACAACAAACCTAAGACTTACATTATAGTTATAATTATATTACACAACATTTAATTCAGCGATTTCCAAAATATTTCATTCATAACTTACTATGTACAGACGTTTTTCAATTTTATAACAATGCGTTATAAATAAATGAATTATTTTCTTATGAAAAAAATAATTAATTATAAAAAATTAAAATGATTACTAATGATTTATTTCAATAAATATTTGTAAATTACAAAAAGTTAACAAAAAAAGTAAATAAATACATAATTGTAATATTTATTTTTATTAAGTAAAAGTGATAAAATTTTAATTTATTTTCACGGATAAAATATAAAAATTATATTCTCCATAAAGCAAAGTTAGATTGTAATTAAATGATTTATGGAAGTGAAGCACGTTTTTTATTTTAACATATGCATTTTATATGGTAATAAAAAATTAACATTTAATCATTACTATAATTATTTATAATTGGTTTGTTAATAACAGTATTATTAACACAATCTTCTGTTGAAGCCGTAATTTTATAATTTACATGTTTAAGTTATTTAATATGAAAGAAGCAAACTTTTTGAATAATCATTCGAAAACAGTATTATTAATTAATTATAATTTAATTAAAACATATTATATTGCCATAAATTTAAGACAACAAAGATGTTTTTATTAAATTAAATCAAGTCATGAATAAAATAAAATAAAATCTCGAATTTCAGGGAAATTTACGAGGAAAATTATTTAAGAAAATTTATGTAACAGTTATATAAGATAAAAATAAATAAATAAAGGAATCATTGAAAAGTTATATCAATTTAAATAATTATTCTATAAACCTTGAGAACTATTGATCGTTATTTTGTAATTTTTTAAGTTCACTAATTTAAAAGAAATTAAATAAAATATAATTACATACTATATAATAATTGTATTCAATCCATAAGTACTACGGATAGGTCAGAATGACCCACTTGATAATTGTTCCATTCGCGGTCTATATGGATTTAAAAGTGGAATAACTTTGGTTTCCTATGTACTAATCAGTAATTTTGATAACTAATATTCACTACAATAATATTTAACAAAACGGATCATTTTGACCTTGTATTTTATTTATTTGTCCATAGTAGTTACAAGTTATCACTAAAATTTAAATCATTTTAGAAAATTGGTAGAAATATCAAGAAATTACCAATATAAAATAATCCATGTTGATTGAATTTATTGAAAAATTGTTTGAAAACAAACCATTTATTTTGGTAGAATTTTATGGATTTTAAAGTGTAATCCATGTATTTGAGGCATCATCATTAAACTGAAGATTTGTTTGTACATAATTTACGAAAAACGCATTCATTTCATGCAACACCCCATTACAGAGCACATAAAAATGATAGTAGTTGAGAAAAGCCTACATAAACATAGGACAAGAAAAAAAAATTAAGTGTGAAACACTTAAGACTTTACAACTAATAATAATATATATCAATGTATTAAACACTTCATACTTTTAGCGCTATCAACAATACAAAAGTGACAAAATATATGAAATGAATAAATTGAATTTTTTGATATTTTGCCAAACTTTGTATTAAAACGTTTGTTGCTAAACACACAAATCACCAACATGTAAAAAAACAATAATTTACTAATGCATAAATATATTTTCTTTAACTTTAATAACTTACTTAGATAAATCTTGTTAAATGAAATAATTTAGCGTTGAACAATGGAACATAAATTAAACTAAGGTGAAAACTCACTGAGTATTTAATAAATTTTGATATAAAGAATAAAAGGAGAAATGAGGTGAGCAAACATCAGCACGTGAAGAAGATGAAGTGTGAAGCCGTAAAAGGCTTACGATTATGATTACTGTTACCGCTGTGACCCGTAAGATATCAAAAGAGATAAAAAACTGCTTCTTCTTTGTTTGGTCCTCTTTGCTTCTTCAGTATAGAAAAGAATAGCCGAGATTTCTTTCTCTTGTTTGCCTTTCTCGCATCATCCGTCCTTATTTATTCTCTGTTTGTTACATTCTTCTTGTCTTGTCCTTATTCTTCTTTCACTGCTTCCTCAAACCGAACGGGTGACCCAAGGACGGCCATCACATTTTTCTCTGTCCAAAATATCCTTTTTTTCTCTTCTTCAACCAGTTCTTCACGAAAAATCTTTTTTTTATATTTATAAATAACGCCGCTCAGGAATTTCTTGTTATAATTATAAAATTCCACCAAACCCATTCATAATTTTCTCTTTGTCTATCTTTTTTCTTTCTTGCACTTACGTCTTATCGCCATATTTACAACAATAAAGCAAGTTTTTTTTTATTGAGGCCGCCAAAATGTAAACATTCGCTTGATTTATTCTCTCCGAGATTTATGCCGAGAGAAAAATCTCTGCTTACTTTGCGAGAGAAAAAAAAATGGAGCAACCGATAATTTCTTGTGAGAAAGGAAATTCACGTTTATATAATTTTTTTTAAGAATAAAAAATTTATCATCAAATTTTTTATTTTATCCACTTTATTAATGAAATAATAAAAAAAACAGTGGTAAACAATATGAAATTTGTAATAAAAGTTATAAGGTTTGGAGAATTTAATAGATTTGTAAAAAAAAATAAAGAAATTACTAGTTATAGATATTTTCAACTAATAAATTTAACAAACGGACTTACAATAATTATCTAAAATCCATTATATAAAAATATCAGTAAAAATTAAAGAGTTTCTTTATTATAATCAAAATTTTTAACAAGTAAATTTACTGAATATTTAAAGGATCAACATTTTTTTAGAAGATTATATAAAACTTAAGTAAAGAAGGTAACAGTTTTCTTTTAATAAGAAAATACTAGTTAATATTTTTAACAAGTAAATTTACTGAAAAGATTAACGGACTAACATTTTTTTAAGAGATTATATGCACATATTTAGTAAAGAAGCAACAGCTTTCATATTAATGAAAAAATATACTAATTAATAAATATTTTCAACAAGTAAATTTACAACATGTTTTGAACATGTACTAAACAGATTAACAACATTTAACGGATTAACATTTTTTAAGTAATTATATACAAAAAATAGTATTTTTACAAAGAAGCACAACAATTTTCTTATTAAACATAAAATGTAATTCATGAATTATGATGTAATTATTACTTTTTTCTTATTTAAAGCTTCCTTATTATTTGCATCTTTTAAATATGTGGGATTATATTTAATTAAAAATCGAGAGTTAGTAATTAATAAGAAGTTAATTAAAACCATGTATATTTAATTTAATTAGAAGAAGCGTTGAAATTGAATTAAAGTGAATTTACTCAAGGGATTAATAATGTTTAACGCTTCTATCGGATGCATAAACATTTAACTAAAGTGATTAAGCATCAATTTAACGGTTCGTTAAGTCTCTAAAATAGAAAACAATTAAAAATAAATAATATTTCCTGTTTGCTTTTAAGAGTATAGTTGATTTTTTTTTTTGGATATTTTGGTTAAAGTTTGCTATTAATTTATAGAAAAGTTTAAATTTAATTCAATTAGTAAATAATCCGAATACGTTGAATTTGAAAATTAATCAACAAATGATTCCACTTAATGGATTAACACCAGTTTTATCAAAATAATTACCAGTTTCAGAAAAAAAAATCCAATAGATCCCAGTTATTTCAGGTCTATTTAACTGATTGTTAATTGACTAACCGGATTATAAACTATTAACGCTTCATTAAATATTTAGATTTAAAAAAATAAAAATTTAATTCGTTGAAGTCTTTATCAAAGCAAAAACAACAATTACAAATTATTTCTTTTTACCATTAATCTTTTAGTATTATATTAAAATTGTTAAATGAGAGCCGCATTTCAGTTTATTAAATACACGTATTTAAATGTTCATTGGGAGCCGCACTTTACTCAACGTAGAGCCGCATTTACCCACCCCTGTTAAAGAGCCACAACTTAGTTACATAGAATTAAATACACGTATTTAAATTTTCATTGGGAGCCGTATTTAACTCAACAAAGTGCCGCATTTGTTCACCCCTGTTGTAGAACATATGTATAGAACTAACAAATTGTTAAGAAATAGGGATGAACAATCAGGAGGTCAATGAAAGCCACATTCCAGTTTTTCATATATTATAAAGAGCCACACTATAGATACATAATATTAAATACACGTATTTATATTTTCATTGAGAGCCTCATTTAACTCAACGTAGAGCCGCATTTGCTCACCTCTATTATAGAACATATGTATAGAACTAACAAACTGTTAAGTAACTGGGATCGACAATCAGGAGGTCAGTGAGAGAAACATTCTAGTTTTTCATATATTATAAAGAGCCACACTATAGTTACATAATATTAAATACACGCATTTACATTTTCATTTGGAGCCGTTCTTAACTCAATAAAGAGCCGCATTTATGCTATATAATATATTTATAGAAGTAACGTCTATTTAACGAATCATTAATTGATAAAACCAGGTTATAAATTGTTAATGCTTCGTTAAATATTTAGAACCGCAAATAAAAAACTTGAATTCGTGAAGATTAGACGTTTTTTACACAAAGACAAAAACGTGAACCATTAATTATAATGTATTACTTCCATTCAGCTTTAACATTTATGATGTAATAATATATTTAATTTGATTTTTAATGTAACTTATAAAACCATATTAAAGATGAAATTTTAAAATTGTCCATAAATGTATTACATATACTTTTGGCTTAAATTAGAGCCAATAAATAAATAAAATAATAATTAATGAAAATATGTAATTAGTAATAAATTTATTATATAATTTACACTAATTAATGTCTATTTAACAAATGCTTAATTGATGAACTATGTTTATAAACTGTTAACGCTTCGTTAAATATCAAGATTTGTAAAGAAAAACTTTAATTACTCGGATGGAACATTTTTCACATAAATATTATTTCCATTTCGCATTAAGATTTTCTTTTTGCTTTTGTTGAGCGTCTTTCAAAATGAGCAGCATTATAATTCATTGAAATTGAGATTTATGTGCATAAGATGCATTAGCCAATGGTCTATTGCAGGTTCTAAGTGGTGGAAGGAAAAGGACAAGTGCGATAGTGAGCTCATAAACATTGACGCTATAAATACAGGCCACACGCTAAATCCTGGCACTTATGCAGATGAGATATGAATAATACGAATATACGCCTAAGATCCGTTCACGTTGATTCTACGAAATCTTCAATTATTTTCTAATTCCTACATTAAATATACAAATAGACAAAAAAAAATAAAATTTCAAGAAAAGTTTTAAATATAAACTTAACGATTATTAATAGAAACATATTAATAATATTTGTGTCTTTACAAATTTCACGTTTTATAATATTAAATTTAATTCAATAACATCATAATTAATAATAAAATTATTAAATAATTAACATTGTTCATTAATTCAATTTATAATTTTATTAGAAAATATGTATTTAAAATATTTACATTAATTTTTGTAATGTTAATACGAATATTATTTGTAGACATTTTTTTTATATCTAAGTTTGTGGTGTTTCGACCAATTTCTTGGTATCATCTTGATGCTATAAAGGGGCAAGGTCACTAACCGCCGGACCTAACCACCAAACATTCCTTATAGAAGCCATATGTTTCATCTGCTAATCATTTTGTATTATTAAGTAACAGTATTAAAATTACTTACAAAGTTTTATTATTAACAGGTAATACACTACAATTACATCAACAGTGAGGTTAATCGGTTCCGCCAATATTCCGGACTGTTTGAAACCGGACTAATCGAGAAACTAAATAAAATAAAATCAATTTAAGATCAGAATTAAAGAAATAAATTTGTGCACTAATTCTTTATTTGTTTTTACTTAAGTAAAATTTAGTGTGATTTGAAAAACTTGTAGAGAATCCGGACTAATTGAAGCCACACTATGCGAGGTATTGCTGTATTATTTAATTAATGGTAATTATTAAAAATTATTGTATTTTTTTTTAAATTAAATTAGATTAAATATTTAATTAAGTGTTGATTATATAACTGAAAAAATGATTTATTACAAAAAAAAACAATAAAAATATTTCGGACTGTTTGAAACCAGACTAATCGAAAAACTAAATAAAATAGAATTATTTTAAGATCAGAATTAAAGAAATAAATTTACCTTTTAGAATTTATTAGGATTTTGCTTCAGTAAAATTTAGTTTGTTTTGAAAAACCTGTAGAGAATCCGGACTATTCGAAGCCGCACTATGTGAGATGTTGCTTTATTATATATATTTATGAGATTTTAAATAATATTATCCTAATTAATGATAGTTTCTAAAATCAAGTATTTTTTCTTATGTATTCACCATTTGTATATGGTAATTATTAAAAATTATTGTAAATTTTTGTTTAATGTAATTAGATTAATTTAATTAATTAAGTGTTGATTATATAACTGAAAAATGATTTATTACAAAAAAAATAACAATAAAAATAAGTGTGGATTAATTAACACATTTTATATAATAAAGATAAGATTAAAGAGTTATAAAAAAGCTAATAAAAAACTGTTATATAATTGATTTTTTTTTTCATTACTTTTAAATTATATATGTATATAGATTTTGTATATTTATACAATAATTGAAGTAAGCAAATTGGCGTGTAAATAAATTATTGGTTTGAACTTCTTGAGCGTAATTTAGTACAGTTTACAGGAGAATAACGTTTATCAAAAATTAAAATCTCAAGCGACTAATGAACCGGAAAATACGAAGACATTGTAAGTTATTTGTTATTTATTACACATTATTATTTATTATTAATAAATTAAATGTAAAATGTATTGAGATACATAAGAAGATAATTTAATTTTCTATAAATTATTTCAAATATAAATTACTTAATTTCCTCTGTTTTAGTTATAAAAATAAGAATTCATTTGTATACTTTAGCAACAATAAACGAAAAAATATATGTAGGTTATAGTAAATGCATTAAGTTAGTTAATGTGCATATTTACTAATCAATTGAAATTTAAATGCAAATTGAAAAAAAAAGAAATCAAATCAATTTTTGATACAGAAATAATTATTAGAAAATATTTATTCATTAATTAGAAATTTTCACACTGCATTAAAAAAATGTGAAATTTCTATATTTTTACAGTCCATTTATTATTTTATTTACAATGCTTTTTTCAATACTAGCAAATATTTAGTTGATAAATTTAAAGAATGTATATAATTTCATCTAAAACAGTGTAGAAAATAGATTAACTTTTTTATTTAATTGATATGAGAAATATTACATAAATTGTCAAAACGTTTAATTGTTAATTTAACAGTTGTATAGATTTTTATTTAAATTAATTGATACGAAAATATTACATAAAATCAGTAATCAGTGAAATTAAATAATTTTCTCTGTAATTGACTGAAATATTAAAATTTTGATAATTCAAAAAATATATGTAATTTTCATTATTCTTCTAATACAAATTTCATTAAGAAAACATCTTACGTTTATGAGTATACATTAAAGCTGAAACTAAGAGAATGAGAAAAAAAAACTATATGTAAATAAACAAGAAGAACAATTTAGTTTGAGCGATGCGAGAAGTGTGGAAAACGGTTACATAATTTAGCTTGGAAACGCCTGGAGGGTTTTCACACGTTTAGCCCAACAATTTCATTAAGTGCAGCTTTGGGAAATAGGTGAGAGACCGTAGAGATAGGATGGAAAATTGTTTGGACGTTTTGCTAAAAGACTAATATGCATTCAACCAATTTTCATCTTCAGCTTAAGAAAGTTGGCCCAAACCTAAACGCAGACGGATACCAAAAAAAAAATAAGATTTTGTTCTCGTCAAAACAAACCGTAACGCACGAAACAACGTCTCTGTGTAAAAAGAAAGTAAATTAGATAGAATTAAGTGAATCTTTCGTTCTATATATAGGATGGAGAGGATCGTTCGACATCAAAGGGGGAATCCGGGCTGTTGTTTATGGGGCGAAAAGAATTTCGAGTGGAGATTATGTACGAAAGTGCGGCGTGTTTTTCAATGTTCCTCAGCTTTACTTCAGTTTGTCTCTTCTTTTTCTTCGTCGTCGCTTCGTTTTCATTTTCTATTTAGGGTAGCTACTATTGGGTATTTGGTTATGTTAAAATTAGCATTGAAATCCCCTCGAGTGCAGTGAACGTTGACTCGAACCCTCGGCGTTCGCTAGGAATCATCATAAAATTAAACTCGACAAAGAATGGGAAAGAAGGGAAAACTGGAGAAAGGTTAGTGGGGATTCAACATCAACATGGAGAATCATTGAAACTTATATGAATTTCATTTACATCTTCACACCTACGTACATTTAATTAAAAATTATATAATTCTGAAGCAAAAAAATATATTATAAAACTATATTACATTATTTTTTTAGTAAATAATTAATAATAAATACATTTTTTAATTTGTAGAAATAATTGGTTAAAGAAGCGTTTACACCATGTGTTAAAAGCAACCTTTTTAGATCAAAGAGCCATTTTTAAGATATTGCGTAGTAAATAAAAGTTTAATGAGCCGGAGCGCTATGAATGTATATTAAGTAACAATTTATAATAAAAAGAGCCGCATGCGGCTCCGTAGCTGCTGATTTTATAGATGCAATGTGTATATTGCATTTAAATACAATAAATCAGTAATTAATACGTAACCATTCTTCAGTTCTTTCAATTTTTATTGATACTTGTATAACTACATCAATTCTATATTATGCCAGCATATGTAAATAGCAGTTGGTACACCTGACAAGTAAACTTGTATTCAAAATAATATGATTAAATTAAATAAAATTTCTTTAACTACGAATTGATATATTAATTAAATAAATATGTAACAAAAATATGTTAATTGAGTATAATTATAATTTTGTCATTGAATATCTTTTTTGTATGTAACTTGTAGTAAATAAAACTGTTGATTTACAAAATAAATTCATTCACTGTGAAAAAGTGAGGAAACAGACCAAACTCTCTATTGTCAAAGTCAAAAGGTTATCGAACCCTCCAATAAATAAACTCCGTCGTGCAGTGCGTTCATTCCTCCTGCTCCTCCTTTTCCCTATCCTCCTCTGAAGCTTATTCAAATTTGAAGAAAGAAAAAACAATGAATAATGGATGGTCGCAAAATATTCCGAAATCCTGTAAATGCGCGAAGCTAACGTGTATCGTTGAATCGTATTACTCACACGAACAATATTCCAATATTCCATGCCCAGTTTGAAGAACAACAGACATAAATCGTTATATGGACGTAAATCAACGTTAATCTCCGTCCGAAGTGAAATTAAACAGAAAACGCAATAAATCCACTAATTGACATTTCGCATTCGCGACCTCCGCACGATAAACTCTCCCATTTAATAATAATTCATTTCCGAAGAATCAAATAAAAGCGTCTGTTATTGCCGATAAGTTCGTATGGAAACAGAAACGAAACATCATCCGATGATTTCTGTTGCAACCATCAATTTAATAACATGTTATTTATTGATATAGGACAAAAGAACGATCCTAGAGGAACTTCATTTTATTCATCATTAATCACATATAAATCAGATTGTTAATGATGCTTACTTTATAATAATGATACTTGTCAAGTATAGTTTATTTCGAAAATATTTCAAGCAGTTCCAAAAAACTGTTACATATTTGCAATAAAAAATAGATCTAATGAATAGTTCATAGAATTTTTTTTTTATTATTTTACAAAGCAATCTATCTACAAAAAAAGAAAAACAGATAATAAGTTCTAGTTCTGGATTAATTAAAGAAATAAAAAATAGAATAAATAGGATACAAAAAGTAGTAAATTTGACTTTTCAAAACATTGACTACAAGATTTATAGTGCGTCTTATAGTCCGATGTATCCTAAAAAACACTTTAGTTATGTATAACAACCAACGAGTATTCTGAAGATCTAAAGAAATATTGATCTTTTTTATTACATGCATGTTTATTTAATAATATTAACAATGTTTAAAAAAAAATGTGTGTAAATTAAAATTAAGATATTTTATGCAAATTCGTGTAATGTTACGAATCAAATCAAACTTTAAGTTTCAACATAATTTTTACTACATTTTAAATAGATACTCAATGTTTTGTATAGATTTCTGAAACTTCTAAATAAATAAATTTAATTAGTATGTTTGGTTTCTTTTTATCCAGATAAAGTTTTAATGAAAATTTCAATTAAAAATAAGTAAATTAACAAGAATATTGGAATATATTTCAAGAATTTAATTTTAACAAGAAGAGAAATAAAATACTCATAAATTTGTTTTCTTACTTTCAATGAAATTTAGAACAAAAAGATTGTGTTTCAATAAATATTATTATTTTAATATAAAAGCAATGAAAAATGCAGTGCAAAATGAATGCATTGTGGTTATACAATTTCATTTGTAAATAAAAGAAAAAATCTCGCTGTTTATTGTTGATTAAATCTGGGATTTACGAGCGAATCGACGGTCCAATATGTTCTCATGATAATTTAACGACTCATTAATATTTAGATTGGTCGACCCACGAAAACCATACCAAATGCATATGCATATGCGTGTAAATGCGACCGGGCGCCGCTCCGCGCAACGGCCCCAAAGGGGAGGAGGTGTATTATCCCGCTCTGACCTCCCTCATAACAAAAAAAAATAGCAGTTTTCACAGTATTATATTGCATTTCAACTACGGAATTAGTCTATTATTATTATTTTCTATAACAAAACTAAAATTTTATTATAGTTAATTGAGTTTTATAAAAGCGAAGATGCAAATACAAGAATGTGAATAAGATGTAAGAATAATAAACATAAAGTTAAAAAAATGCGCTATAACAATAATAATGATCACCGTAATAACAATAAAAACGTATATGAAAATCACACGTTTCAACGCGATCATTAAAAATCTATTAAATTTTTCTTTTAACATTCTTGTTTTTAATTATTTATTCTTCATTATTAGTTCATAAAAGACCGAAATTGTTGCGCGTAGGCAGGCGGCGTCGTGTAAAAACGTTGAATTTATGGGATTTTTAAGCGGAAATAAAAATCGTATAAAATTACGTTTAAGTGTCCATTTGCGTCTGTTCGTTCGGAATATAAACACTTACGCATTTTATCATCACAACAACGGCTTCTCTTCATTCCCATTTATTTATTTATTTTTTTTCAAGGGAATTACTCTTAAATGCATCGCGTTGAATTCCAATAAATAGTACAATAAAAGTAACGAAAGTCTATTACGTAATGAAACAAAAATAAACGAAATATCAAAGTGTTATTTCGTAATAATGGTTGTATTGTAATACCTGTATAAATTATAAAGTTTTACGCAAAATTTGTTCATTGTATTATGCAAATATTTGTAATTATTGAAGAACTCTGATTGCTACTAATTTAATTAAACTGCGCAATAAATTTAACAAATATATACGTAGTTACATAATAGTAAATAAGAAATTGTAATGTATAATTTTGCATTAAGTATTGTTTTATTTACTTTAAAAAAATGCGCCAAAGTCATAATTTATTCAAAGTGGGTGAATGTTTCTAATTATTAAAAAAAAAACATTAATCAATCTTATAATTAATACATAATGAGTTCATAATAAAAGTAACAAATTAATGATAAGAAACAAAATTCCGTAATAACTCAAGTAGTACTGCTAATCGGTTTATGTTTAAAAACCGGACTAATCGAGTACTTTAAAATCTAATAAAAAGGAGATATAATTTTATGTTACATTTTTTTGAATTTATTTGAATCTTGCTGAATTGAAATTTAGTTTTTTTTTAATGTCCATATCGTACTATACAGAATCCGCACTATGTGAATATATATGAAATGTATTAATATTTAAAAGATTTCGTTTGTTGTAAGAATTTTCCAAATTATGAAAGAATACTGATCACCCATCCAAGTTCTAATGTTTAACGAAATTATATTATATAATTAAGTACACGTTACATATTTATTCAGTAAAAAATAGACCAATTTTTTTATATAAATAAACTTTATCGGTAGTTTCAGTTACAAAACTTTAAGGTTGTTGTTTTTCCATCCTCCTATATATTTTTAATTGTTTTTGTTAAGTATTTAGTATTTTTCTTATTATAACCACGTAAAAATGGATATTTTCTAATTTAAACTGCACCTAATATTTACTTTACATTGTTTTATTTTTAACTAAAAACGTTTTCTTGGGTAAACCTTGTAATTATATAATGTAAGTATAAATCAAATCAAATTTGTTTGAAATATTTCAATCGTTGGGTTGTTAACTTGTTGTCAAGTACATTTTTAGACAAAACATGTGTGTGGCATTCAAAGCCTATCTTCGTATCTACTACTATTTCTTTCAAAAACTTCTTATACATTCTTTAAAATTTCGAGTTTCTCGTTTTGTTTGTCACATAAAATGGACCACACAAAGACAATTCCGATACAAACTTTTGTAAAGTTTCAACAAACTTCCTGTATGTTCCCTCTTGTAAAAATTACCACTTTAATACTACAAATTTATTAGATTTTGATACTTTTAATTTTTATAATTATCAATTTTTATCTGAAAAGTAGTTTGGAACTAATATTTCTTTCATTTTTTAGCTTAAATAAGTGAACACAGTTTTGATCCTTTCAAATGTTTAACAATTGGACAAACTGTCCAATATTTGTTAAATCAAGTATACATATTTAGTAATTTATAAGTATGTATGGAAATTTGTTATTTATTTATTTTTAAGTGAAATTAGCTGAAAATTAAAATTTGAAAACTGGAATACTAAAAGTTAAAATTTTGTGAAATATGTAATATCATAACATGCAGTTTCTATACTTTCAATTTTTTAACGAAAGGAGACTACAAACTATCCAATATTTCGAAATTATTACATAACAATACTATAAAACGACGATCACTCAAAATAAAAGTCAATTTTTAACTAAAATTAGTTCCAATTTGAGCTGAAAATTAAATTTTGAACATGAGAAACTTAAAAGATTCTCTACATAATACTTGTCAAATATGTAAGTAAAAATTAAATTTTGAAAATTGGAATACAAAAAAATCTAGAATTTGTCTTTTTTTTGTAAAGGTTACATTGTCCAATATTTGTTATATCAAGTATTAATATTTGTTAATTTAAAAATACTTAAAATGAAAATTTGTTTTTACATATTACTGTAAAATTTTTAACTGAAACTTAATTCGAATTGAGCAGAGAATTCAAATTTCAAAATTTGAAAATTCAGAAATTCTGTAATTCATATTTAGAGATAAAAAAGTTTTCTAAACTTAATTTCTAGCTTTTCTAAAATCTTTAGTCTATATGTTGTAATGATTTAGTTTCACTTTCTTGGATTAGTTCAAATCAAAGTCATCTAATTGAATTTTCAAGAATGGAAATCTTGCAAAGAATCATACTTAAATACTATTTTCTTTTATATAATATTGGTGTTAATGAATTTTAATGTTCAATAATTACATAATACGAGTACAAAATACACTTCATTATGTAACACCTGACTGAATTTGAAGCTTTATATAAGAAACAATATGAAAATAATGTATAATAAATGTTCAGAAATAAATTATCTAATCTAAATATTCAATGGGGAAATATGAATGAGAAATTTTCCAATTAAATACATTATCAAAGAAAGTATTCAACTGCATTACAATAAAATACAAGAAACGAAATGAGTTTGAAGTTTTATGTGAGCATAAGTCGACCGTCGACAATGCCGGTGCTTAAGTGAAAAAAAAAAATATTCAGAAAATGCGTCTCTTCATAATTTACTCGACAAATGAAGAAAACAAAAAAAAAAACAGGAAAAGACGGAAACGTAATAAACCGATGTAAATTATCGGAGAATTATTCGAGGATGGAAAATGCAAATAAAACGAAGAGCAGAGCCGAACAGTTGTCGTCGATAATTGCGTAACGCCGCGCAAAGAAATACCGGGAGATGATTGGATGTTTCTTTTGCTTACGCAACGGTTACGAAATGGGGGTATTGCTACGAAGGTGGATGGATTCAAGGTATTTTAAATGTTTGTCCGCGTGTGCGTGTATTTGTGTCGTATATGTATATATGTGTATATATATAATTGGCGTTTGGTACAAGTGCATTTCTATTATTAAATTGGGCCCCCGAAACGATACGATAGGATGAGTAAATATCACGGAGCTCTTTTGGCCTCGCGTTTAATATATGCATTTACAAAATTATCTCAAGTGCACTGACCCATAATTGGAAGAGAGGACCCTGGATACCAGAGCTGAGCTCAGATCGGGAGAGAGGAGAGTGAGAGGTAAAATGATGAAAAGTAAAGGAGAGAGAGAGAGAGAGAGAAAAAAATTACATTGGTGCGTGAAGAAGGAAAAAAAATAAGCAAAAGAAGGGAAAGAGCGGCCACCGAAATTACCATCGTCGTGGAAGATCAGAGGAAAAAAGAAGAATAAAATAAGATCGAAACGAAAAGAAGGAAAATGAGAGAGGCAACAATGTTCGGCGTTCACGAAACCACTTCGACGATACCGCACCAAATTAATACGAAGGTGAAAAAAAAAGAGGTTATTGGAAGGTCCTTAAATATGAAATTAATTCGCGTTCTTTCGTTGAATGCATTTAAGGAATGTAAGAAGCGTTTTATTTCAGATATCGGCGTTCTTGAAAAAGCTTATTTAATTCATAATATTTGATAGTAATTGCAATAAATTTATAATAAATAGTAATTATATTTAATCTTTAAAATAAATGAAATAATATTGAATCTAATAAATTGTAATTTTCGTTTTTTCAGTTAATTTAATAAACGTTTTATTTTTTGTACATACCTGCATTCTTTAAAAGTATTATTTTATTGAAAATATTTGAGTGTAATTATAATAAATTTATATTAAATCTGAAGAAATGTTTATTTTTTTCATTTCCTTTGTAAAATTGAATTAATTTCGAATTGAATGTGAAATTTATTTGAATATTTTGCTAAAATTAATTTAAGAAATGAAAAAGATTATTGCATTCATAATAATTGTTAAAAATATGTATAAAACCCTAAGAGATTAGTGTTTTTTATGGCGATTTTCAATAATCTTTTATAAACTTGATGTAATTTTTAATATTAACTCATAAAAATTGTAAAAAATAATAAATGTAATTGTAATTTATTTGAATATTTTACCAAATTACTGTAAAAAAAAGCAGGATTTTTTTATTTACTTGTATAAAACCCTAAGAAAATAATGCTTTCAAAAAACTAAATGAATTGAATATTAATTCTTAATAATAAAATTTGGTAAATTGATTGAAAGAATAAAAGAAATGCAATGTAAGTATTATATATTTTTCATAAATCTGAAAAAATTAATTAAAATTTATTACGTTGATTGTTTTTAAACTGTCTTTTGAAAACTTTAAATAATATTAAATCGAATAGAAACATTGGACATTTTATATTAAGTAAATGATTTTTAAGAAATGCGAAAAACACGGTTTATAATATTCGTTTGTGTTTTTTGTTAATTTTTTTAATCATTCTCATAATTTTATATAAAATTTAAAGAATTCTATTCATTTGAAAAATATTTCTCATAAATATGAACAATATGTCAATTATTTAATGAATATTCTCTTTGAATAGTTTTAAATTCTAATAATTTAAAATTTAAAACTATTCAAAGAGAATATTCATTAAATAATTTTAAAAAAGTAAACGATATTTGCAACGAAAATGTAAATAAATTCAGTGTTTACATTTTTGAAAATGTGAATCATCGTTAAGAGAGAATCTATAAAACGATCAGAGATGACTCACGAAGTTTATTATGATCCGAAGATTTTCTCCATTTGCAAGAAGATTAATCGTTTTCAATTACAATTAACATTATTTTGTCTACAACTTTCACATAAATTTCTTAATGATTATAAAAAAAACAACAAAACTCAAATATAATTAACATTATATAAAATATTAATTAATTATTTATATTTTCGGCTCTAATTATACTAATTATTAGCTATAAAAACAGCAAATTGAGATATAATATATTTTTTTATGTTTAACATATTTATTGATCCACAATTAAAAAAAGGGCTATCGACCGAGTTATTTCTGCCAATTATGTAATAAATAAATAAAACTAATATAAGGACTAATAGTTAAAATTATCCATATTTAACCTACATATAAAGGGTGTCCCAAAATTAACGCAAGATTTGAATTAAATAGTAAACACAGTTTTTAGTCTTCAGATTGTGATTTTTTGATTGTGATAAAAACTGTGTTTTCTATTTAATTCAAATCTTGCGTTAAGTTTGGGACACCCTTCATTAAAAAAACTAACAATTTCAATAATTATGTAATAAATACATAAAGCTAATTTGTTCAATTATATATATGTAATAATATACACCATAATAACAATTTAATTAACAAAACTTAGATTTGTTTATTAGTTTAGAAATAGACGTAAATCAATAAATTAATTTCTGAGTTTAGCCTCAAGGGAAAAGTATCAA
>NW_017095715.1:0-23634 GCF_001412225.1 Nicrophorus vespilloides
AAGCACTGCAAGGAAATTTCAATGTTTCAATTTTCAAACATAAATATTATAATTTACATTAATAACACAAATATGATTATTACTATATTTCATTCTCTATAGTTTTAGCTATAATTTCCATATTCTATAGTTTAGTTGTTATTTATAGTTTTCGAGAAATACACTAAAATCTAAAGCATTGCAAGGAAATTTCAATGTTTCAATTTTGAACCATAATTATTAGTATTTACATTAATAACATAAATATGATTATTACTACATTTCATTCTCTATAGTTTTATCTTTAATTTACATATTATATAGTTTAGTTGTTATTTATAGTTTTCGAGAAATACACTAAAATCTAAAGCATTGCAAGCAAATTTCAATGTTTTATTTTTGAAACATAATTATTAGGATTTACATTAATAACACAAATATGATTATTACTAAATTTCATTCTCTATAGTTTTAGCTTTAATTTCCATATTATATGGTTTAGTTGTTATTTATAGTTTTCGAGAAATACACTAAAATCTAAACCATTACAAGCAAATTTCAATGTTTCAATTTTGAAACATAATTACTAGGATTTACATTAATAACACAAATATGATTATTACTACATTTCATTCTCTATAGTTTTAGCTTTAATTTCCATATTATATGGTTTAATTGTTATTTATAGTTTTCGAGAAATACATTAAAATCTAAAGCATTACAAGCAAATTTCAATATTTCAATTTTGAAACATAATTATTAGGATTTACATTAATAACACAAATATGATTATTAATATATTTCATTCTCTATAGTTTTAGCTTTAATTTACATATTCTACGGTTTAGTTGAAATGTATAGATTTCTAGAAATATATTAAAATCTAAAGCATTGCAAGGAAATTTCAATGTTTCAATTTTCAAACATAATTATTAGGATTTATATTACTAATACAAATATGATTATTACTATAATTCATTCTCTATAGTTTTAGCTTTAATTTCCATATTATATAGTTTAGTTGTTATTTATAGTTTTCGAGAAATACACTAAAATCTAAAGCATTGCAAACAAATTTTAATGTTTCATTTTTGAAACATAATTATTAGGATTTACATTAATAACACAAATATGATTATTACTAAATTTCATTCTCTATAATTTTAGCTTTAATTTTCATATTCTACTGTTTAGTTGAAATATATAGTTTTCGAGAAATAGACTAAAATCTAAAACAATTTAAAACAATTTTTTACCTTAATTATTAGTATTTGCATTAATAATACAATTTTTTTATAATTTTATCTATTAAATTCTATATTTCGATTGATAGTAATTGTTTTCCAATTCAAATTAAAAAAATGAATATATTTTTTTTTGTAATTCTTCGAATTTATTTGCTGTAAAATCGTGTAAAATTTCAGTAAAATCATAATTAACACAATTAAACTGATGCACGTATTCAATTCTACACAGTTTCAGCTTCAATTAAAGCGTTTTACATTTGATTCAGTGTTAATAGTTGTAAAGAGAAATGTTGTAAAAAGTCGACAATTTGAAAATATAAAATCCAAAAAATTGATAATATTAGATTGAAGAATACAATTTTAAATAGACGATTAAACTGAACTGTAGTGTTCATTTTTTATATATATATATATTTTTTCAAAGATATCGTTTATAGTTTTGAATTGAAATGTTTATGGATGGAAGAAATTTCTTGACGCATTTGTAAATAAACATGTTTACAATGTAAATATAACAATACTTGCAAATATCATTATATTATAACATTTCCATGTGATTATAATAATAATAAAAAAAAAACATAATAATTAAAGAAAAGAATGCAGGTATAAATAAAGAAGGAAGCGACCGTTTTTAAATTTTAATGTATTGTTGTTTTCGTCTATACTTAATTACATTTTAACTTCAATTTTAATTTATATATTGTTCAGTTCAGTTTGAGTTGAGTTCAGTTTTGGTGAAGATAAGTTTAGAAAAAATGAAGTGTTTCGTGTTGAAGAGTACCGGACTATTCGGAGGATTGGTGATAACCGGTGTAAATCGTGCAATATCTGAAGAGGATTTAAGAAACCTGTGCGAACCTTTCGGAGATTTGCACTCAATAAAACTGTTAGAAAACCACGGGATGACTGAGGTAATGGCTTTGGTCGTCTTTAAATCAGTCTTCTGCTCGCTCAGTTTCATGAAGAGATTCAACAGCGGTCTGTACAAGTTCCTGATGCCCAAGGCGATCAGTCGTCGTCTCGATCTGAGACTGAGGAATCAACTAATAGAAATCGATGAAAGCACTACAGAGCAGATGAACAGAAGCAACGTGATTGCGTCTCCAAATTACAATTCTTCACCCGAAGACATCTTCAAAGCAAAACCGGAATCGTTCAATAAGCAGAGGAGAAGACAAATCCGCAAATATCTTTATAGCAAACAATCAAATTCATTTTAAATATCAAATTTTTTATAAATTAAAACTTTTACTTTTGTCTACAGTTCATAATTTTTGAGTAATTTTAATGAAATAAATATAGATTTATTATAGTTAGAGTTGGTTTTCATTGTTTGAAACTCTTGAGAGGTTCAATTCACTGTATTTGGAGAGGTCGGGTTTTGTTGTTACTGTAATAATGTAACAGAAAGTAAATGTATATAGTGCAACAATAACGCTAGGGTTTGTCGCTTGGAGCGGTGAACAAAGCCGGAAAGTTCTGACAACGAGACCTGAAAACTTGTCACGAACTTCGTGAATCCGTGAATTTTTGCATTTTCGTACGCAACTAAATCGATTTTGCATTTCGCAACTCTTTTCCTTTTAGCTGGAATATTGCAGTCGACGTGTCTTCAATTTACGCCGAAAATGGGAATAAAATTAGTTTCACTATTCAAAGTCGACGCAATTAGTGTAAACTTTAGATGCATTCACTTCTGAAACGTCTATTTTCCAACTATTACTAATCCATTACGTAACAAAAAAAAAAGCAATTATGTAATTGAACTTTTTGTAAATTAGAACTAAAATTTAACTTTTAAACTTTTTTTAATAATTCTATAGGAAAATTATAGTTAAAAGTGTAAATAATGATGTGATTGTAGTTTTATGAGTGTATTATTAATAAATTTTGAATAAAATGCGATTGAAACACTTTTTGACTTGTATCTCGGTAAATACTGATGCGATTTTAGAAATTTAAATTGCATTTTAAAGCTAAAATTGTAGAGAATAATTTAATAAATAGATGCATTCACTTCTGAAACGTCTATTTTCCAACTAATACTAATCCATTACTAAACAAAATAAAAAAGCAATTATGTAATTGAACTTTTTGTAAATTAGAACTAAAATTTAACTTTTAGATAAACTTTAAACTTTTTTTTAATAATACTATATGAAAATTATAGTTAAAAGTGTAAATAATGATGTGATTGTAGTTTTATGTATGTATTATTGATAAATTTTGAATAAAATCTGATTGAAACACTTCATGACTAATTAACTTGTATCTCGGTAAATAATGATGCGATTTTGGAAATTTAAATTGCATTTTAAAGCTAAAATTGTAGAGAATAATTTGATAATAATATAAAATATGATTTGTAGATTAAAAATCGATTTTTGTGTTGTCGAAGTTATGTGTGTATTATTAATAAATTTTGAATAAAACAGTTCATGGCTAATTAACTTGTATATCGGTTAATACTTGCGCGATTTTGAAAATTTAAATTGCATTTTAAAGCTAAAATTGTAGAGAATAATTTGATAATAATACAAAATATGATTTATAGATTAAAAATCGTTTTTTATGTGTCGAAGTTATATGTGTATTATTAATAAATTTTGAATAAAACAGTTCATGACTAATTAACTTGTATCTCGGTTAATAATGATGCGATTTTGGAAATTTAAATTGCATTTTAAAGCTAAAATTGTAGAGAATAATTTGATAATAATACAAAATATGATTTGTAGATTAAAAATCAATTTTTGTGCGTCGAAGTTATGTGTGTATTATTAATAAATTTTGAATAAAACAGTTCATGACTAATTAACTTGTATCTCGGTTAATAATGATGCGATTTTGGAAATTTAAATTGCATTTTAAAGCTAAAATTGTAGAGAATAATTTGATAATAATTCAAAATATGATTTGTAAATTAAAAATCGATTTTTGTGTTGTCAAAGTTATGTGAGTATTATTAATAAATTTTGAATAAAATGCGATTGAAACACTTCATGACTAATTAACTTGTATCTTGGTAAATACTTACGCGATTTTGGAAATTTAAATTGTATTTTAAAACTAAAATTGTAGAGAATAATTTGATAATAATATAAAATATGATTTGTAGATTAAAAATCGATTTTTGTGTGTCGAAGTTATGTGTGTATTATTAATACATTTTGAATAAAATGCGATTGAAACACTTCTTGACTAATTAACTTGTATCTCGGTTAATACTGATGCGATTTTGCAAATTTAAATTTCATTTTAAAGCTAAAATTGTAGAGAATAATTTGATAATAATACAAAATATGATTTGTAGATTAAATATCGTGTTTTGTGTGTCGAAATTAGGTGAGTATTATTATTAAATTTCGAATAAAATGCGATTGAAACACTTCATGACTAATTAATTTGTATCTCGGTAAATACTTACGCGATTTTGGAAATTTAAATTGCATTTTAAAGCTAAAATTGTAGAGAATAATTTGATAATAATACAAAATATGATTTATAGATTAAAAATCATTTTTTATGTTGTCGAAGTTATGTGTGTATTATTAATAAATTTTGAATAAAATGCGATTGAAACACTTCATAACTAATTAACT
This sequence comes from Nicrophorus vespilloides, assembly GCF_001412225.1. Classification (NCBI taxonomy): domain Eukaryota; kingdom Metazoa; phylum Arthropoda; class Insecta; order Coleoptera; family Silphidae; genus Nicrophorus; species Nicrophorus vespilloides. The sequence continues at coordinate 4,832 of NW_017095715.1, forward strand.
TGTATCTCGGTAAATACTTACACGATTTTGCAAATTTAAATTGCATTTTAAAGCTAAAATTGTAGAGAATAATTTGATAATAATATAAAATATGATTTGTAGATTAGAAAACGATTTTTGTGTGTCGAAGTTATGTGTGCATTATTAATAAATTTTGAATAAAATGCGATTGAAACACTTCATGACTAATTAACTTGTATCTCGGTAAATACTGATGCGATTTTGGAAATTTAAATTGCATTTTAAAGCTAAAATTGTAGAGAATATTTTGATAATAATACAAAATTGATTTGTAGATTCAAAATCGTTTTTTGTGTGTCGAAATTATGTGTGCATTATTATTAAATTTTGAATAAAATGCGATTGAAACATTTCATGACTAATTAACTTGTATCTCGATAAATACTTACACGATTTTGCAAATTTAAATTGCATTTTAAAGCTAAGATTGTAGAGAATATTTTGATAATAATACAAAATTGATTTGTAGATTCAAAATCGTTTTTTGTGTGTCGAAATTATGTGTGCATTATTATTAAATTTTGAATAAAATGCGATTGAAACACTTCATGACTAATTAACTGGTATCTCGGTAAATACTGATGCGATTTTGGAAATTTAAATTGCATTTTAAAGCTAAAATTGTAGAGAATAATTTGATAATACAAAATATGATTTGTAAATTAAAAATCAATTTTTGTACGTCGAAGTTATGTGAGTATTATTAATAAATTTTGAATAAAATGCGATTGAAACACTTCATGACTAATTAATTTGTATCTCGGTAAATACTTACGCGATTTTGGAAATTTAAATTGCATTTTAAAGCTAAAATTGTAGAGAATAATTTGATAATAATTCAAAATATGATTTGTAGATTAAAAATCGATTTTTGTGTGTCGAAGTTATGTGTGTATTATTAATAAAATTTGAATAAAACACTTCATGACTAATTAACTTGTATCTCGGTTAATACTGATGCGATTTTGGAAATTTAAATTGCATTTTAAAGCTAAAATTGTAGAAAATGGTTTGATAATAAATTTGTAGATTAAAAATCGATTTTTATCATTTTTTGTATGTCTGTTTCAGGTTTACGGATACGAATCGCAAATTTATTCTTCAAGCTCCTAACATGCGTCCTCTACATAATTCGCGTTATCACCGATCTGAATCCGACGTACGCCACATGGTGAGTAAATTCGACGCGAAAAAGCAGACACAGTGTCCGAGTTGGCATGGTTGTAGCAATTACGCCCCCATTAGATGCGATACGTTTTGACATCCATCCCCTAGATAATTCGAATCACGTATCTATGCAAATTATAACTAACATCCCGCATTTCGTGCAGCCTTTGATTAAACCACAATTAACTTCGTGTTCTTTCTTTGAATCAACTAAAGAGAAATGGAAAGAAACGAACATTTCGCTCGGTGGCATAATTAAATCAGCATTTTTATTACGATTTATTACATCTACAAAATGCCATTATCGTAATAGAATAATAAACGCTAATTAATTGCTTCACGTGTTGGGAAACGTACAAACACAATTAATGCTAATAGAAATCAAATCTGAAAGAAAAGAAATGAATCAAAGCGAGCTTTGTTCGTGTAAAACAAAAACGAAGCTCGTGTAACCAGGCGACGTAACCTTTGTTGAATAACCAGTAATGACAGGTGGTTTGTTGTGTGTGTTTTTATGCGATTGCGGGGTGAAAATTGAGATTAAAACGCATGGAGTAAGGTCATTTTCTTTATATATATATTACCTTTTTCATTTCCACCACTAATCACGTAACATCTAAATCACTGTTTTCCCCAGCTTAATGATTATCTCAATTAAAGCTTTTCTCATATAGTTATATTTGTTGTTATTTTATTGGCAGCAATTACATTTTTATTAAATTACACAATGATCACATAGGATTGCCTATCTTTTATGTCAATGATACGCCATCTATTATTAATAAATCAAAGTATATTTAATACTTTAATATTTGTAGTTTCGATGAGATTACGTAACTAATTACAGAATGATTTGTGATCATTGATTGATATTGTAATGTTTCAGTTATGGTTGTATGCCTGGGAACAAGTCGGAATACATCTTATCCGCGAACCTGACTGAGGAGAAGTTCCAGGAGAATCCGATAATCAATTGGGATGCTATAATCTTCGTGAACAGACCGCTGGAATTGTGGATCGTGCAGGTCATCCTCGCTGTGATCAGTCTGACGGAAGCCTTGCTGCTCGCCTATCTCGGCTACAAGGTGAGATTATACAACATACGTATCGTGCAAATGAAAATTTCAGTTGCATAATGATAATCACGTTTCGTTTATTTATAGTTAAAAATATGCAACACGAATGATATTGATTTGAACGCACGTTGGAATATTTACAAGGGCCGCGTGTTTACCACCGTGACAGAAATCAATACCTGTTGCCTCCTTTTTTTGTGTGTGTTTGTGTCTTCTCATTCTCTATTTTTTTTGTTTGTTGTTGTACGGTTAATGGAAGAAGTCCTTTTCGTGAAAATAATAACAGAGAGCAATTGCTAATTATCTACTCTATCCGGTTACACGTTGAACTTTTCCCGGCCACTCAATTTAGGTTTTCCACCCTTCGTCCTTCGGTAACTCAATTCGGCGGGGTTAATAAACTTCCGGGCGCATCCTTTTCATCTTCATCTTCCAGTTCAATCACTGTCCTCGTTCCAAACGCGAACAACACTAAACTTGAAGCGTTCCTTTTAGAAGACCGAGCAATAATCATCATCATCATCGCTTCCGGGAAAATTGGAACTCTACTATAGTTTTTCCCTTATTATTATTTTTTTTTCACTCTTCTTCCCCCGGTAATCAAAATGATAATAAGTTCCTTGCTCGAGAATTAATTTAATTTCGCGCTAACAAAGTTTCCGCGAAGATCTAATTATGCTTCTTCCCCCAAGATGAAAGCTCCAATGTTACTATATAAAGCTTCCTCGGCGCACGAATGAATGTTAATGAGCACCGGAATCAATGCTCTCACAAATCAATTTACCTTCATCTTTCATGTACTCATAATCGGAAACCTTCAACAGAACAACTGAAAAAAAAACTATGCAAATCAAAATAATAGTAGTTAGATTCGGTAAAGTTTGCATCAAGATTAATTGTTTCATAAACTAGTTAATACAGTCTAAAATTAATAAGATTACACGAGTTACGCAAATTTCCTTAATTTAACATGTTTACTATGTAATTACACTAACTCCTGCGTATGATCGATATAAACACATTAAACTTGATTGACTCTAAATCCTAATTGTATTATATGTTAATTCGTTGAAAGATTTAGCTCTATCTGAAATTTAATTTTAATTGAATCGAGTTTAAATTGAAAATAAAACCACAAAAGTTTGATTATTACTTTGAAACTAAATCAATTTAAACTCTGCACTAATTTTTTCATCGTCAACCTTTGAATTTCGCCTTTTTTTTAACTGATTGGAAATTGCGCAAGGAAATCGCATTGCCTATGGAAATAAAAAGAAAAATAGTGGAGGAAACGTGTTTATTTCATATAACTTTATAATGTGTTTATGCGTATGATCGATATAAACACATTAAACTTGATTGACTCTAAATCCTAATTGTATTATATGTTAATTCGTTGAAAGATTTAGCTCAATCTGAAATTCAATTTTAATTGAATCGAGTTTAAATTGAAAATAAAACGGCAAAAGTTTGATTATTACTCGTGAAACTAAATCGATTTAAACTCTGCACTAATTTTTTCATCGTCAATCTTTGCATTTCGCCTTTTTTTTTTGAACTGATTGGAAATTGCGCAAGGAAATCGCATTGCCTACGGAAATAAAAAGAAAAATGGTGTAGGAAACGTGTTTATTTCATATAGATTTATAATGTGTTAATGCGTATGATCGATATAAACACATTAAACTTGATTGACTCTAAATCCTAATTGTATTATATGTTAATTCGTTGAAAGATTTAGCTCAATCTGAAATTTAATTTTAATTGAATCGAGTTTAAATTGAAAATAAAACGTCGTCAAAAGTTTGATTATTACTTGTGAAACTAAATCGATTTAAACTCTGCACTAATTTTTTCATCGTCAACCTTTTTTTGATCGCCAAACTGATTGAAAATTGCGCAAGGAAATCGCATTGCCTACGGAAATAAAAAGAAAATAGTGGAGGAAACGTGTTTATTTCATATAGTTTTTCGTTTTTTTTTTTCTGTTAATCCACGTCCTCTTGAAAATCCGTGACTGGAAGAGTGGCACGAGAAGTGGAAGCGAATCCGAAACGATAAGTAAATCGGTTTCGCGTTTCAGGATAAGGACTTTCAGGGTGCGATCAATCATAGCGAGCGACGGGAAATCCGTTGGAAAACATCGTCCATAACAATGCTTATATCTGTCGTACCTTTATATATATTTTTTTATTTTTTCAAGAGGCAATACATGTTTTTCATATTCTCTTCTCTTGCAGGGCAACATTTGGCAGCAGCTGTTGTCTTTTCATTTCATCTTAGAGCTAGTGAACACAATTCCATTTACGATGACAGTGAGTATACTTTTATTACATTTTCATATGCAAACATGTAGATTTTTTCCTTATTTATTTATTTATATATTTATTCTGTTTTACTATCTGCTTAAATTGAAATATTTGTATGCAATGCCGCAGATATTCTACCCTCCACTTCGCAACGTATTCATACCAGTGTTCTTGAACTGTTGGCTGGCGAAACATTCCTTAGAAAATATGTTCGTAAGTATATATTTCAAATCCCTTCCTTTTTTCTTTCTCTCTCTGCTGTTCGGTCTCGCTTTACACATCAAAGAAACATACGGTGTCGAGCATTACGTAATACCATTAATTCTATGGAGACGCGGTGTGTCTTTCTTTGTGCCTGTGCAAATTTAAAACACTCTTTCGGCCGAGGATACATCAAAATTCTAATTTTCTTGAGAGCCGGAACGATGAAAATCGTTAACTTCTTGTCCAAAGAGAAACTTCTTTCATTTCATAATATTTCAGCTTTGAAGATGATTTTAAAAAAAATTATACAAAAGACTAAAGCATTCAAAGAACTTGAAGATGTTTTGTGAGTTTATACAATAATTAATTCTAATACTAGTTAAAATATTCAATGTTTATAGTAGTTTATACTCTTGTTTTCTTTGTATTTTAAAAGAGTTGATGTTAATTTAATAACTATTATTCTGGTACTACGATGTACGTTTGGTTATATACATTAGAGCAGTGATTCTCAAATCGAAGATTCCTATCATAACCATTCTTAGGGTTTTTTAAGTGAAAAAGGGGTGCAAAAGGACCAAAAAGTTTGAGGAACACTGCATTAGATAAATATTTTATCCTTTCCCAAATTAGTCAAGAATGATTACTACAAATCTATTTACAAAGTAAATAAATATGTTAATTTGTAGTAGGTAGTGTTCTTTTTGATTTATCAAATTTTCAGTATTTACATGTAGTTTGAAAGTTTCAGTTTATTTCAGTAAATTCCATGTTAAAGTGTATTACATGTATGAAATATTTAAAGTAATGATTAATATCGTAAATGTGATTTTTTTTCAGAACGATCTGCACAGGGCAATGCAGAAATCACAGTCAGCTCTCAGTCAGCAGCTGACGATACTTTCGGCAACGCTTCTGTGCCTCGTGTTTACAAGGTAAGGTTGAAGAGCTTTTCCGTTAATACTTTGTATTCCGCTTCGACGGCGTCTAGACAACATTGAAAGATCCCCTTAGTGCCGTTCTCCTGTCCACATTTATTCAGTCTTAACGTGTTTACCTTCCATTCTCTCCTTTCTTTCATAGCGTTTGCGGTATACAGCATTTCCAGAGAGCCGGACACCGCCACTTGAACCTGTTCCAGGCTACTTACTATGTGGTCGTAACGTTCTCCACCGTCGGCTACGGAGATTTCGTTCCGGATATTTGGCCCTCGCAACTCTACATGGTCATCATGATATGCGTCGCTCTCATAGTCCTACCTACACAGGTATTATATTACATTATTTTCCATTCCTAAAACTTCATCTTTACACCATTAAATGTGTTGTTACCTTCTTCAGGTATGTTATATGGAAATGTTAATGTTTTTCGTGTAGAACACCTGTAATTTCCTTTGCTCGTTTTCCAGTTCGAGCAGTTGGCATTCACGTGGATGGAGAGGCAGAAATTAGGCGGTTCGTATTCCTCCCATAGGGCGCAATCGGAGAAGCACGTCGTGGTCTGCAGCACCACTCTGCATGCAGACACTATAATGGATTTCCTGAACGAGTTCTACGCCCATCCTTTGCTGCAGGACTACTACGTCGTGCTGCTGTCGCCTATGGAATTGGACACGACGATGCGGATGATCCTGCAGGTGCCCATCTGGGCTCAACGCGTGATCTACATCCAAGGATCATGTCTAAAGGTCTCGCAACCATCCCTTAAAATCACCCGGCAACCCCCGTTATGCATGCACACAATCGAATCCTGCTAATTGCTTTCCCAACTAATCCTCAAGTCATTTCAGGATGGAGACTTGGCCAGGGCGAGGATGAACGAAGCGGAGGCGTGTTTCGTCCTAGCTGCCAGGAATTACGCAGACAAAACGGCCGCGGTGAGTTCACACAAAAAGACCATTTCTCCACCATTCTCTCTTCATTTCCATTTATTTTTCGAGTACAAAAAACATTACAATTTCTCAATGTACGTTCAAGAAAAATAAGGTTTTTGACTTGATTTATATAGACATACAAATACCACGAGACAAAGAAATTCAATTAAAAGATCAATCATTGATTAGCAAAGAACTAGCAATAATCATTTTTCGGTTTTCATTGCATTGATTTTATCAAAAGTGCACGGATGTTGCAATGAAGTTTTAATTAAATTTTTATTGAAAACCTATATTTGTGCAATACATTTTTTTGTAGGAAGTCGCGAATATAAAAACTGAACTCAAGTGCAGTTGCATTTCAAGTGTTGAGATCTCTTTTGTGGGGTTCCACCAGAGATATATATGTATGTATAGGATGTGTGCAGGAATAATGCGGGTAATTACATTTACGGTTGTCCTCATCCAAGTCCTCGTCGCGCAAACACACGTATATAGTCGTAGTGGAGTGTCCCCTTTTCCAAACAGGGATAGGATTAAATGGGTGCAAACACAGGAGCGGTACGGTATAGGTGGGTGGTGTCGGCTCTGTTCAGCGCTTTTACCACCGAAAATAAATATGGGGGCTGTCACCTAGTTGTTGGACGGAAACCACCGCACCAGCCACAGCGGCCGCCACGAGGAAAAGAGGATCGATAACTTCATAACTGGGTTATATAGTTTTTGGTGCTCACTCTATATACATCTATATTTGTCAGAGAGAGAAATAGAGAGCGCACATCCTCTAACTTGAAATTATTAGCGGAATACATTACCAGAAACGTTTTTCTTGCCTTCAGACAAGCTACTAAACTCGACGAACAAAAGTGGAGAACAACACATTTGATTTAATGCGAGCACCACAAAATTTATTAACCCAAACGATGTTACAACGAGGGTTGCTAATTCTAGCAAATGCACTTTTGGCATTTAGGATATCATATAGTTCACTTCTTCAGAAGCAAAATAACTCAGTACACGTTTCCCTCTGTGATAAACGAGATTGTCTTTCATCTTCAAAGGCGTGCGCCATTATTCACACACAATTAACACTTTGGAGAAATGTCGGGTTCGTTTCTTCATCAGCATTGATTTTGTTGTTATTGTTATTATGGAAATGACAAGCAATGGCTTTTAATTATTCCGGTTATGCGATTCGCGAAAAGTTTACTCTGCTCTCTCGCATAGTTTCACCAACAAATTTGCATGTTTATTTAATTAGTGCGCTCAAGTGAGTAAATTACCTTATTCCGAGCGAAATAACGGAACACTGCAACTCGTTTCCTGATTAGCTTCAATTTAACATCATTTGTTACAAATACGTTAATATTGTATGTATTTAAATTTAATTTGTTGTTGTTTCCTTGTTTCAGGATGAACACACGATACTGAGGTCCTGGGCGGTGAAGGATTTCGCGCCGAATGTGGCGCAATACGTGCAGATCTTCAGGCCCGAAAATAAGTTGCACGTCAAGTTTGCCGAGTTCGTGGTGTGCGAGGACGAATTCAAGTATGCCCTTTTGGCCAATAACTGCACGTGTCCTGGAGCCTCCACCCTTGTCACCCTCCTGCTTCACACGTCGCGTGGACAGTGAGTATTATCTATTCCTTTTTCTCGAAATCGAGAGAGCAATTATATTACTCGACTGGAATATTTAGTAGCCCATATATTCGTGGGCTTTGGAAGCCCGAGTGTCTGTCTAGTTGGCTAAAGACCTTTGATTTATCTCGTGCAGGGAGGGACAGCAATCTCAAGAGGAATGGCACCGTTTATACGGCCGATGTTCCGGTAATGAGATTTATCACATAGTCTTAGGAGACAGCCGGTTTTTCGGCGAATACGAAGGCAAGAGTTTTACCTACGCCAGCTTCCATTCACATCGAAAGTAAGCGTCTTTCCATCCAAAAACCGTCGCATCTCAGGGGGATCATTTAGAATTCGACATTTGCATTTCGCAGGTACGGAGTCGCTCTGGTAGGTGTCAGACCGGCGGAGCTACCCGAGTTCTACGAGGATACGATCCTACTCAATCCCGGTCCCAGACACATCATGAAGAAGAGCGACACCTGCTACTACATGAGCATCACCAAGGAGGAAAATTCCTCGTTCACGGTGGCCAACCAGCAAGTAAACAATAATAACACCTCGACGGAGCCGGTAATTGTTACAGCGGAAGAAAAGAGCAACACACCAGCTAGCAAAGACGGTACCGGTCCTCCACTACTCATACTGCAAGTCCCCACCTGTGTCAGTGAGTGTTGTGGCGCATGTTAACTATCATCCATCATTTATCATCAAAATTAACAACAACTTCAGCAGAGAATTATTTGAAAAAGATACGAAAATCAATCGAAATCCTATTATTATTATTTTTTTTTATGATTTCAATTTTCCATCATCTAGGGCTGCTCTCGAATTAGTATTAATATATCCTTTTGATTCTTTTAATTTTCCATCGACTATTCAACGAATCGCATTTCTTTATATCCCACAGAGTTAATTCGGTGGAAGGTTTATGTATTTATATTCATCTCGGTAAGGTGCTTATTATTAACTCTTCTTCTATCTATCTTTAATACTTGTATATTGATTTCTTCTTTAGGGTCGTTTTCGCCTGAAATATCACCTTATTTTCCAGAACCATTGTTTCATTTATTACAATTATTATTTTCATTATGAACGAAACATACAAAAAAAACAATAATGAAACGCAATTAATTCTGTTAATGACAGCGGTGTAATTTACAAAGCTAACTACTTTCATGCATAATACAATAATAATAATAATAATACTGAAAGGAAAATGTTGATATTTAATTGATATTTCACGCAAAACAACCTGTATTTTGGTGTATTCTTTTGATGTGCTGAATTATTTGTTTTTGGAAACGATTCACATATATTTATTTTTTTTATTGTTGTTGTTATTATATGTAGATGCTTTTAATGTTTGAGCACCGAAAAACAATACCAGATTATCTTGAAACTACTCCCCTTAACCGCTCGTTTTCTTGTGATCATTTTTTAACTGTCTCCGCTCCAATGTTATTCTTGTAGCTACATTCACCGACACCACGAACTTTGCTGCCTCGAAGCAATGCCTGAAAGACGCTTCTCCAGGTTCCGTGACCTTGGACATCTCCGTCACCGGTAATCATCTGGATATTCCGCGGAGTGGTGATAATCCCAACTTGCTGAGCCCGGAGGTCAATCAGAGGAGGAACTCGAGAAGACCCAGCATCCTTCCAGTACCGGACATGATCACCAGCTCCAGCTTGAATATCTCCCAAGACATCACCGACGAAGGCGACGAGAGCGAGGACGAGTTGGAGGATGACGTGCCCTTCCGATCGCCCAGCGAGAAAATTGCGTAAGATTTCCAGACAAAGAAAACGGAAACGTTTAAAGAAAAGAACGAGAACTGTGTACTTCTCTCCACCCTTTTCCCACTGTTTCAAATCTTTCGCTTTCGATGTTCGTATCTTCAAGCTTTCCATCTTTATTTCTTTATTTAAACATCCCCCTGTGTCGTGTGTCTTTCTTTAACTCTGCACCATCTATTTCTATTTGTATTTAGAGTTTTATTTAGTTGGTTTAGCCTCTTTCTGATTTCACACTACTCTGTCTTTCCAAACCTTGCACTCCCTAGGTCCAGTCTCACCACTGATTCATCAGACTCTTCGAGACCCGCATGGCATGACGATTGCGCCCGGTAAGTTCCTCTTTAAACTGTTAGCTCTTGCTCAACATATACAGAGTGCTTCAAAATCATTACCAAATCGACGAAAAGTCTCAAAATTTTAACACCTTAACTCTTAACAAAGAAATATTAATATTAAAGAACGAATTGAGTTAATGTGTTAAAAGTAATGATTCAAAATTAACAAAGAAACTCACGCTGTTTGTTCGTCCTTCTTCTAAGAATTAATTGTAGAACATAGATGCAATTTGCATCTTAGAATAACTTAATGAATAAAACAACACCTACTTAATATTATTTTTAGTGCATACACTCTTCCCTCATAGGTATTTGATTGTGTAACATTTTATTATTTCTTATAGCTGAATTTGCTTCTAACCGAACTATCTCAAGTTTATGATTTTCAAATGTATGATTTTTTTATTTCTTTGATTTAGGATCGTGAAGGGTTTCCCGCCAGTGTCGCCCTACATCGGAGTCAGTCCGACCCTGTGCTACCTCCTGAAGGAGAAGAAACCCTTGTGCTGTTTGCAGTTGGCCCAAGTTTGCGAGCATTGCAGCTATAGAAACGCCAGAGATTACCAGTGGCAGAACAAGACGATCATCCTTGCAGCGGATTACGCCTCGAACGGGATCTACAACTTCATTATCCCTCTGAGGGCGCACTTCCGATCCAAAACGTCTTTGCATCCGATCATCCTGCTTCTAGAACGCAGACCGGACATAGCCTTCCTCGACGCCATCTCTTATTTTCCGCTCGTCTATTGGATGCTAGGTTCCATCGATTGGTATTTACAATTAAAATTTACAATTAAAATAGATAATTAATGCATAATCTTTTAGTCTGGATGATTTGCTGAGGGCTGGTATAACTTTAGCAGAAAACGTGGTCGTCGTGAATAAGGAATTGAGCAATTCCGCTGAAGAAGATTCTTTGGCTGATTGCAATACCATAGTCGCCGTTCAGACCATGTTCAAGTGAGTCGAATACTATTTAAACTAGTTTCACATTAAAAAAATACTTTGTAGGTTTTTCCCGAGCATCAAGAGCATAACGGAACTCTCTCAATCGTCCAACATGAGATTCATGCAGTTCAGGGCGCACGACAAATACGCGCTGCACCTCTCCAAAATGGAAAAGGTGAGTTTTCAAACCATCTCCGCCGTCGAAGCAACCATACCCTCATCCAACTTCTCCATATTCATACAAAAGTCATTGCAAATCCATTTAACCGGGTTATGATTGTCGAGAAATTAGCGGAATCGATGGTGTTTTGATGATCATGTAACGAGAACCTGTATATATATTTTTAGGATTGCATTGGCACTAGCGGCTTATCAGAAAAACTATTCGTACAGGTACCAAAATTTTTTGCTGATCATGAGGCCGTTGCAGGCTCCTCAGATTTAATAAGTTTTTTATTTTTAATTTCTTAATTTACTACCCAGATAATGAGACAATGAGTAGACATAGCTTGCTTCTAGTTGACTATTTGTTTTGTTATATATACATATATTCTTGGTTTATCTCTATTGCGTTGGAGTTCTTGCACACACTGCGGCCGATTTTCAATTATTATTATTATTATTGTTGATATTATTATTGGTATTGTTTGAATGGAGCATGACGCGACTAACTTTTACGATAATCGAGGATAGGACGCTTTTAATGATGATGTTCTGGTGCTTGTTTTCAGAGGGAGAAGGAGCGCGGATCGCACATCTCTTACATGTTCCGACTACCGTTCGCCGCTGGTAGCGTCTTCAGCGCCAGCATGCTTGATACACTGCTGTATCAGGCCTTCGTCAAGGATTACGTGATCACGTTCGTCAGGCTTCTCCTGGGTATCGACCAGGCTCCGGGGTCCGGATTTTTAACATCGGTGAGTGTGGATTACCGCCCAATTAGGCATTCGCAAAAAAAAGGGTTTGGGATGAAACGGTGCCGCCACTGCTGCTGACTGAATTCTGTTTCAGATGAAGATAACGAAGGACGACATGTGGATCAGGACGTACGGACGGCTGTACCAGAAGCTGTGCTCAACGACTTGCGAAATCCCTATAGGGATTTACCGAACCCAGGACACGTCCGTTTCGGATTCCTCTCACGTGAGTATGAGTCGCACATCATCCGCGTGGTCGAGCTGCGTGCGTGTCCCGTCTGTAGCCTCGGTGAGTACAACAAGAAAAAATTTAAAAAAAAAAGCAAAATACAATTAACATAAATTCTCTATATCTTTTCTTACTTTCTCTTCTTTACATCAACATTATGTCCCACAAAAAAAAACAAATACAAAGAACGAACATAACACACCGAAAAAAAAAGCTTCTCTTGCTTATTCTTCTTGTCTCTATCTATCCAGACATACTTTATATATATATTTACGACATACAATTTGCTTCTCTACATATCTCTTTCTTCAACTCACATTTATTTTCCAAGAGACATTGCATTACTCCGAATATACAATAAATTTAGTTTACTTGACAATATTTCAAAACTCTTAACAAAAACTTATTAATGATAAACTTAATTTATTTATATTCTAATGCAACGTTTGATATACCACAAATAAATTAGCTTCTCCTTTCAAAGGATTTTCTCTCCAGTACACTTATGTAATCTTTATGTCGGACACACTTTATCTCTTCCAGACTACGACGACAATAAGCGCAGGCACGCACGCAGTCTTCGACAACAAAAAAAAGCTTTATGTAACATATTTTGAAAGACCCTCCACTTCCCCAATTATATAATATACAGTAAATTCCGCATGATCCAAGCACGATTCCCAATACAACTAAAAACTATACAACATTAATCTGAAAAAGCTATGATAATCAGAATGATGCAAATTGATAATTATATTATATTGCAATTAAAAGATTAAATTTTTCTAATTAACAAATTCATGTATTGATCTGATTTTCAAAGTTTTTTTTATATAATTCCCCTGAAGTGTGATTTTTTATTTTGTTTAATTTTTGTTTGTTGTTTATATTTTGTAAATGTGATGATTCGGCTGCTAGTGCACGAAAAGTTTAGTACTATTTTTGGCTTCTTCCTAATTTCTAACAGCTTGACGAGGACTTTGGACCTGACCGTGTAGGTGTTACTTACCGGCCCAAGGGAGGCAGCAGCACCTGCTTAGGCTGTACAGATAATCGTAACTCGATGGTGAGTACCGTTTCGAAAATGTGACAAAAAAAAAATAAAGAGAACAACAAGAAAAGAAAGCAAATACAGAACGGAACACACCGAATTTACTACACAACGACGATGCAGTTGAGTTGAGATAGTTGCTAGTTGGGTAAACATGAAACACGAAAGACCAACTTCGATTATATTAGACCCTGTATTGCTGTTGTAATTCTATTCCTGGAAATGGATAGAACAAGCTTGCCGCAAACTTATACTCAATGGTGAATGAATGAACCTTCGTTTTGAAACTCGCTTGCTGCTTGCGTTTTCATAGATTTAGATCGTTTCTCCTTCTCGGATCCTCTTGTCTTTCTCGTGTCTTTATTACAACGCTTTGCTTTATTTGTTGTCTTACTTAGTATTCCATTAACATGGGGGATGAAGCTCGAGATAACCATGAGCAGCAGATCGAAAGGGCGGAGATTGCGAACCTTGTTAGATCGCGGATGGAAAGTCTGAACCTTCCCGCAGTTGATTACAACGACGTCAGTGAGAAGAGAAGTAGCTTATCATATGTGATCATTAATCCGAGCTGTGATTTAAAATTAGAGGAAGGAGATATTATGTGAGTACTATTGAAATTGATGATTTTTTTCTGAATCATTCTTTTGCAGTTATTTGGTAAGGCCTAGTCCGTTTTCCGCTCAAAAGACGTTTGAAAGGCACAACAGCAGGAGGAAATCGAACATAAGCTTCTGCTCACAAACCTTAGTACAGCAGATGGCTGGATCGCAGGCTGGTAGCAGGAGGGGCTCAGGTCTAGGTCTGAGCGGCTACCAGTCACCGCGACCTCCACCTCTGGTTACAACCAAATCCAACTCTCTCTCGTTGCCGGATAGTCCTACCGTCGCAGGATACCAGCGCGGCAGATCCAACTCTTTGCGCGTCATCGACGACATCCTCCTCAGGAGATCCAACTCCTTGCGTCAAGGTTTGACCAACGTCGGCGCCGGTCGCAGGAAAAGCAGTTTAGAGGACGTCGGCCTCTCGCACTTCTCCACAAGCTACAACAGCAACAATCCCATCAAGATCGCACTTAACGGCAGCATCGGCTTAGAGGTGACGCCTCCGGAAGAGTGCAGCTCCCCGTTGATGTCCAGCAATACAGCACTGCTGATTAATCCCCCTTGTTCGGGAACTGGCAGCACCTTGAGCTTAGCCCAGAGCGGATTGCCTCACAGTTCCAGCAGTCTGCCGCATAGCGTGTTGGGAATCAACGTTCCTTACGGCGACACCTGTTCCTCCTCAGTCGGTCCTTCGATGCCCTCCAGCAGCGGCGGCGGCGGCAGCAGCTCCACCGCGGACCCCCAGCATCTCCAGGGAACAATCGTATGATACAACCTCATGTGGGGGAGGAGGATGAGCGGTTTCAAGAAGAAATGGCTCTAAAGAAACCTCCTCGCCGCACACGTAGATCACAAACTCCATATCTCTAGGTTCATAGCGAAACATGACATAAACATATAAGTATCTATATATATATACATACATACATTATTATATAGTAGCTCTAGAATCTACTAAAAATATGAAACCGCATTTGGCCTTATATAATAACTTTCTATCAGATTTTTCTAGACTGATCTATTTCGCTCTAAGCCAAAACGACAAAACGGTTGGCGTAGCCAAATTTTCTATATAAATTTATTATTAATTATTCATTATTATTACGATTAACGTTCTATTTGGATAGTGTGGAGAGGAACCGGAGATTTAGCGAAATTGACATACCGTAGATTTACCATTACGAAATATTATCATCATTTCGAATTTTCGCGTAAGAATTATTTTCACTCGAGCATAGAAGAAATTCTTCCATTCAGGCCAGTCAAAAAGAGACGCGATTTATCAGTATCATTTCTTCAGGTATGTTGAATGAGGGATCAAATATTGTAGCAGTTAGGATTTCGAAAACAAAAAAAAATGATAATGAAATTAGTGAAAGAAAACATATTTTAAGACTAATTGGCGTAAAAAAAATTAACTGTTTTTGTCATTATAACCATTACAAATGATTGTTATAATTTTCATAAAGAGATACACGAAAATACAAGGTAGACGATTCGCTTTATTGTAGCTTTAGAAATGCCGTCCAGTGAAGAAGTTAAAAAAAAAAGATAAATACGTTCGAATAGCGACTGAAGAGTGAATTATTCTGTTACTTTTTTTTTCGTTTCCATTTAGTTTCTTCAGTGAATCCCTTATATATATATAAGTAAATGATAATATTTAAGAAACTAAATAATAGAAACAAATAGGGTAAAGACTGTGGGTGTGGTCCAAAAGAGTAAATAAATTATTAAAGAAAATTAAACAAAAAAAAAAACTAAAATATATATAATTGTGAGGTGATAGCTTTTATCACTACATATCTTATTGCAAAAAGAAGATGAAGGAAGGAAAGGGGCGCGAATAGGTATATTTTTCTAGGGCGAAAGTTAATACAGAGGATGTTTGTCAATAATTGGAGCTGGAAAGAGAGAAATGATAAAATAGACCAAGAAAACAGCAACAAAAAAGAAATAGATAAATTTTAGTAATTTAATTGAAATATGATATAAGATGCTTTGGTAAATGCTTTATATTTCATTGAGAATCGTTGATTCTTAGAGAATAATAACGATTTGTACATATTATAATAATATAAGCTTATATACTGAACTACATATAAATATTGTTAGAATATTAATTGATTAGCGACGTGTAGCGATTAATTAATTACGACTCTATATAGTGTACATGGGGACTAAGTGAGGACGAATATATCAACGTGTTAAGTTTCTAGATGATTTGTGTAAATACATTTTTTTGGAGAAGTTTATATATATTATACATATGTGAATGAGACAAAAAAAAAATATATATATATCATATTTTGAAGAGAAAGAATGTTAATTTTAAGCGATCAAATTCCTAGGCTTTCATGTACAAGAAACAAAAGTATGTACAGTATATCGAGTCAATAGCACTTACTATTATGATAATATTACATTGTATTTGGTGAAAATGATGAAAAATTAAGAATGAATGAAGAACATCAAAAAAAAAACAAGAACTCAAGAAACGTGTTTGCTTGAAAAACCTACACAAATCCTATTTTCTCATTATATTTTTATTACATCAATTCGATTCTAACATTACCTTTTTCCCCCTAAATCCCATTCTGATTTCTCTTGTTTGCAGATTCCTGTTGATTACAGTGCTGCAAAGAATCTGCCAAGTAAGTAGATTAGTTTGATTTATATTTAATACAAGAACAAGTAAACTATTCGTCTTTGTTTTCTCTCTCTCTCTTTCTCTCCCAATAGTGAACAAGAAAGAAATTATCCTTAATCCAGTTTTATTCCTGAAACACATTCCATGTAAGTCCATTATCTAAACTACAATTATTTTTAAGAATCGTAAAGCAAATAGTTTCAATAGTGATTTATGTTTATATCTCTTCGTTTATACTTAACGAATGTCTAAATCATTGTATCGAGTCAATATTTGTTTGTTTTATTAATTATTGATATAAACGAGCCTTTGAGTTATAAAAACGCTCAGAGTAATAAAAACCGTTTGGAGAAACGCTCTGTTTCTCATATCTTGTTAGTTTTACCTCTTGAAAGAGGCATTATGTGAAAATCGGGCAGCTAACTATAAAAACTATGTCACCTAAAATTAACCTCCCCAAACAATTGTAAGATTTGTCACCCCTTAGACCTTATCGACAGCGGGAGACATGGCAAATTAGCCCCTACCCTTAGGGTATTATTCAGGACGTCTTCTTACATATAAAACGACACTTATGTTATTTCAAGTTAGTTCTAGTTAGTCTACAACTCATGTGAGTCCTAGGAAGAACCTTATCCTAGTAACAGTTCTAGTTTGACTCTACTCTTGACCATCAACCTATGCTTGTAGCAACTGGAACCTAGATTAAGAATCACTAGCATCTAAGTGTTAATTAAATACTATTAAGTACACTAACATCAATCTAGACTCTTCCATAAAAACCCACTAGGACTACACATCGACAATAATACAAAGTATTCCATAGAGATATTCCATCCCGGGACACGAGTTATTATTAAGGAAATGTAACATTGTATTTAGTAAGGTTGAAAATTAATGAAAAAGTTCTACACTTTAATTCACATGTTTATAATATTACCTTCTCTTTCCCAGATTTCCTTATCAATTAATTAATTAATAATTTGAAATATTAACAAATTAGCTGAATCATTTTATATTGATTATTTAAACTAAGGCTTTGAATCGTAATTGCTTTTAAGTAATTAAGTTTGTGCACAATCCATTAGCTAATTAAACGTTTTAAATTAATGATGAACTTTAGATAATTTGATTTAGTTGATTGCAAATTTGCATTGTCCAAAAATAACAAAATTTGTAAATATTAGGATTTTTCAGGTGTTTTTTTTAGAAATGATAGATTAATTGTTGTATTTATTTATTAATAAGACGATTTATATAACAGTAATCGAATTACTTGGTGATAAAAAATATTACATGTAAATATATTCATTCATTCGTTTCGTATAAACTTTGGAAATTAGCTAAAATGATATTCTTAATACTGCTAAAACATGGAATAATATAAACTTTGGAAGAATCATGATGATTGTCTTCTTGCATATAAGACAACACTTATGTTATTTTAAGTTAGTCCACAACTCATGTGAGTCCTAGGAAGAACCTAATCCTAGTAACAGTTCTAGTTTGACTCTACTCTTGACCATCAACCTATGCTTGTAGCAACTGGAACCTAGATTAAAAATCACCAGCATCTAAGTGTTAATTAAATACTATTAAGTACACTACACTACACATCGACAATACTACAAAGTATTCCTTAGAGATATTCCATCACGGGACACGACAAATTATTATTAAGAAAATGTAACATTGCATTTAGTAAGGTTGAAAATTAATGAAAAAGTTCTACACTTTAATTCACATGTTTATAATATTACCTTCTCTTTCCCTGATTTCCTTATCAATTAATTAAGAATAATTTGAAACATTAACAAATTAGCTGAATCATTTTATATTGATTATTTAAACTAAGGCTTTGAATACTAATTGCATTTAAGTAATTAAGTTTGTGCACAATCCATTAGCTAATTAAACGTTTTAAATTAATGATGAACTTTAGATAATTTAATTTAGTTGATTGCAAATTTGCATTGTCCAAAAATAACAAAATTT
>NW_017095716.1:0-12323 GCF_001412225.1 Nicrophorus vespilloides
TTATCCGTTTGGCTGTAATTCGCGTTCAAAATTTAAAAAACTCTCGAAAAAGCAGTGTTTTTACATTTTATTGATTTTCTCAAAAACTATAATACTTAGAATGAATCCAAAACATGCATATGAAAGCTGAATGTTTGGGGAATCTAACATGTATTGACATATTACTGTGGATTTATCCGTTTGGCTGTAATTCGCGTTCAAAGTTGAAAAAATGCTCGAAAAAGCAGTGTTTTCACATTTCATTGATTTTCTCAAAAACTGTAATACTTAGAATGAATCCAAAAGATGCATATGAAAGCTGAATGTTTGGGGAATCCATCATGTATTGATATATTACCGTGGATTTATCCGTTTGGCTGTAATTCGCGTTCAAATTTGAAAAAATGCTCGAAAAAGCAGTGTTTCTACATTTTATTGATTTTCTCGAAAACTATAATACTTAGAATGAATCCAAAAGATGCATATGAAAGCTGAATGTTTGGGGAAGCCAACATGTTTTGATATATTACTGTGGATTTATCTGTTTGGCTGTAATTCGCGTTCGAAATTGAATAAACTCTCGAAAAAGCAGTGTTTTCACATTTCATTGATTTTCTCGAAAACTATAATAGACAGAATTAATACAAAAGATGCATATTAAAGCTGAATGTTTGGGGTATCTGGCAAGTATTGATATATTACTGAGGTTTTATCCCTATGGCTGTAATTCGCGTTCAAACTTGAAAAAACGAAAAAATAAGCAGTGTTTTCACATTTCACGTTGCGTTTGAGTAGTTTTTGTTGTTGTTGGATGTGATAAGTTTATTAAGCTATAAATTAAAAGATTCAAACTATTCCGAATTAATATTTTTAGAAAATTAATTCATATTTTGTATAATTAAAATTGCATAAATTTGCAAATAAATTGTAGAAATTTGAAATTGAATTTAATTAAAATGCAGTTGTCTAATGGTGATTAAGTGTAAAACATTAACGTCGTTTAGTTTGTGATAAGTGGAAAGCAGTTAATTAAGTCATGAATTAAACTATCCTGAATTGAGTAATTGAAGTTTGCGAGTGCAAACTTAGTGGAGGGACGTACTTATATATATATGTCTATAAAAAAAGGGGTGGTTGAAGGGAGCGGCGGCAAACAAGAAAGGAAGTCGAATGTATATATGTAGTGTGGATTGAGCGCGAAAGGGAGAGAAGTTAATTTCAGTTCGGGATAAATTTGTTGTTCGAGTGTTTAGTTTTCGTAGTATTTGCGTTTGTTGCATGCTCGAAATGTTGGGTGGTTGGTAGGAAAAACGGGGCACGTTCAGCGTCTTCATCGAGGAGGGTGGTTTTCGGGAGGATGAGAGAGAGAGAGAGAGTATGGTAGGCAGAGTAAAGTAATGGCAGAGACACGCGAAGAAGTGTAATGCGATTAAGTGCACTGCGCCCTTTGTTACATTATCATCCCATTAAGAGACTTGTCTCGAGTAATTAAGTTATTAATTTGAGAATACCTACGCGACGTGCACCTCCTGATTCGCTGCGAAACAAACCAGAATTCACCTCAACATCATCATCATCATCATGATGATGATGTGAAGATTCATAGCATAAACCAATTCAAATCCGGACTCCGGCATTAATTGTCGGCGTCGAAATAATACACAACAAACTTCTCATTCAAATTACGCTATGAACTATTCAACAATTATACGCTTTCATCGCGTGCGCGCCCATCAAATTATAATTATTGCAATGTATGGTACTTAGTCCCACAAACCTGTTTCCATTAATTGTCACTTTAAGCGAATCGTTAAATCAAAACTATTCATTACAATTACAGTAATATTAATTCAATACAAATGATTTAATTTATAAATTACAAATTGTATTTATTTATAATGTAAAAAAAACTAAATTAGTTTCACTGAAATCAGATTGAAATTATACTTAAAAGAAATTTATAGAAAAATTTTGTATTTTTTGTATTAAAAGTTTACATTAATTGAAATTAAGTTAAATCAAAAATAAATTTGCACAAAAAGGAGTAGAATGGTTGAAAAAGTATGGAATTTCATATTTGTCATGGTGGAAATAATTGTGAAGAAAAATTGTCTAAGAAAATATTTAGATAATTTTTATACAAAATTTATTCAATATAATATATTTATTTAAATATTCGAAATGACTGTGTTTTTAAATTACACTAATATAAACAAAATTTAGAGAAAAAACTAAATTTTAAAAAATTACAATAACAAATTTTTTATTTACAAATCTTTTATTCCCAGTAAAATATCCAACTTTACTTATTATTTTTTTGTTGAATATACAAAATAATTGATATTTTAATAATTGAAATTGTAATTAGAAGTAATTATAAGAAATGTGTATAAAATTTAATTTTTCACAATTTCAATTTTAGTGAAGAAATAAATTGAGAAGAAATACATTGATAATTACTATACAAAATATTTCGTTTTTCATTCAATAAACTGTAATTTTTTAGAAATACAAATGAATTTATAAATAGTTAAAGAAAATGAGAAAATTATGAATTGAATTGATTGAATGAAATCTATAAAAATTGTAGAAAATTAAGATGAAATATGTCAATAAAGAAATACGCTTCAAATTAGATTCAAGTAATATTAATCAGATTACAAGGCCGTAAAGGAAGTCTATAAAATGTAATTTATAGCTCGGATTTTATCCTTGACTTCATCAATGAATATATTGATAAAACGATGTTATAAAAACTTGTTAAAAAAAAACATAATTATGTAATTATATTTACTGTTTTATAGACGAGTCCAATTAAGATAATTTCTAAATAAATTTAGTAGTTAATTTGTTATTAAATCATCAACAAAATCAATCAAATTAAGAAATGTATTAAATTTGTAAAAATGTATTTATATATTTTAAAGTTTCTTCAATATTTGTACAAAATGTGTATAAAAAAAAATAATTAAGAAAAGGATTAAAATGAAAAATTTCAAGTGTGATTAATTTTGGAAAATTGCATAATTTTTTTTTGTAATAAATGAAATATATAAATCACTGATGATAATAACAATACGTGTATTTGATTGGAATTGGCTTATGCATATACAAACAATAAATAACAAGAGAGGAAAAAAAAAATCAAATTTTTCACTCGGTTTTTTGTTTGTTTATATAAATGTCTGATAAATTGCGGCAATAATAACAAAAAAAAGCAATTCAGTGTACAATAAAACGACGATTTATAAAATCTGTGCGTATTGTTTGGTAAACATTGCAAATAAATCAATACCGACCAAAAACGCGACGAATTAATAATGAATATTATTTGCATTGCGCAAACAAAATAAACAATATAATTCGCAATTTCGTTTGGTATTATGAAAAAATAACTTTATTATTTATATATTTTCATCAATTACAGGAAAATTTAATGAAATTCTTGTATATTATGAATATATAATAAAAACGTTTGAATTGCATCACTGATAACTTTTCATCCAAAAAACTGAGATGCAAATGCTTTTGCAAGGCTTGTAATCAATAAAATCAGCGATCGTTAGGCGAAATATGGACACAGTATTGCCAACTGTTCAAAAGTTATAGCAGTTTGAAGTTGGTTGCAGTTTAGAAATTTTGAACAAATATTTTTAGTATTTTTTTTTTCAAAATTTAAGAATTTTTCCAATTATTTCAACCAATTTTCTTTATAAGTTTACTAAATATATACATATTTGTTTAGATTTGTATGAAATTCATAAAAATATTCGAAAGAGAATGAAATTTCTAACATTTTATTATTATGTACTTTTGGATCTAAATTTTGTTCAGTTTTTCAATTAATATTGAAAATTACATATATTTGAATATTATTACCTAATTTTATTGCAAATAATTGAAAAATTCAAAACTATTTGTTTAAATGCATTTTTTCTCCGTTAATTCATAAGTTAAAATACGTTTATTTATTCCTATAATTCGTTCATATTACAACTAGTATTCAATTAGAAAAACAAATGAATCGAAAAAATTCAAATCAAATCTTTTCATTTATTTTTTTCTATAAATACACGAAAATTTAGATATTTTTAGCAAAAATTGTAGAAATTACATGTAGTAGTAATTAATTTAATCTTGA
Organism: Nicrophorus vespilloides; assembly: GCF_001412225.1. Taxonomy (NCBI): domain Eukaryota; kingdom Metazoa; phylum Arthropoda; class Insecta; order Coleoptera; family Silphidae; genus Nicrophorus; species Nicrophorus vespilloides. The sequence continues at coordinate 4,121 of NW_017095716.1, forward strand.
AAGTATTATAGAAGAAAATCTTAAACTAAGTTTTTTAAATTTAAATTTTTATTGGTATTTTTGTTTAGAAATTTTAAACACTTATTTTTCAAATGTAATTTTATTTTGATCTTATATTTTTGCAATTTTTCGAATTATTTCAACCGATTAACATCTATTTTTTATTAGTTAGATAAACATATTTTTTTTAAATTTGTATAAAATTCATAAAAAATATTTACACAAGTTTTATGATTCAATCTAATTAATATTTAATTTACAATTACTTTTTTTTAATAACTATGAAATCTTAAACATTTTATTATTATATACTTTTGGATTTAAATTTCGTTCAGTTTTTCAATTAATATTGGAAATTACATATATTTCAACATTATTTAATTTAATTGCAAATATTTGAAAAATTCAAGAACATCAAAATTTTCAATTTCTTCAAATACATTATTTCTGATAAAATTCATAAGTCAAAATACGTTTACTTATTCATATAATTAATCCATATTGTAACTAGTAATCAATTAGAACAAAAAATGCTTTAAACTAAATAAAATTATTGATTTTTTTTGCTTTTCGATTCAAAACAATTTTTTTAAATTCAATTCATATTTTCTATATAATTTTAATAAAAAAGTTTTGTATATAAAAGTAAATGAACACACAGAGTAAGTTATGTAACGAAAATGTGATTTGAAATGACATAAAAATTGTCATTTATAACCGAGCGTAAAGTTGGAATTGGACATTCGGTGCACCTATCACACATCGGACATTCCGGATCACAGTTTACGATTGGACAGCTCGTAAACAGATGATTGAATAATGCCCTCTAAACCAACCAAAAAAAAACCATCGGATTTGAAGACATTGATTTCTTGTTTTTTTTTTCAATGAACGAAATCAATTACAACAAAACGTTGTGTAGTGAGTTTTGTCCACATTGCCGAGTGAAACGCTGATTAAAAAGCCTCGCAGCGTCATAATAATAACGCGAGACGAAGATAATGGGACGGAAAACTTATTCCTAGCCAGGGTTTCAATTTTTTTTCTTTCTCTTGCAAAACACAAATCCGTTACTACTCCAGGACGAGAAAACTCGAGAAGAATTGTATATAAAGAACAGGAAGAAAGGAACGAGAAAAAGGGCTCAGGCAGGAACAAAAAAAAGTAGCACACGTAAGAAGGGAAAAGAGGAAATACAGTGGGGAGAAAAGAAAACGTGAGAAGGGAAATCCTGACAAAACTGAGATATTAGTTTACCGAACATTTCAATCTTTTTCATTCAATTCTCTTTATTAATTAACGCAGCTTTTGAATGAAACGCGCTATCACTTATAATTCCATTTCAATGGAAAATGAATGGACTTTTTAGCTATTCAAACTAATTACTCATTCCTTCCAATTAATATTTAATATATATTTATATATTTTTAAGCTTTAATCATTTACACAATGACTTTACCATTTACTGAATGTACGATTTTTTTTCTTATTAAAATCTTTATTAAACTTTCTGAACTTTCAACATTAAAAATAACTATTTTTATAAGTTTTTGAATATATTTTAAGCTGATTATCATTATTTTTTTTACAATATATTCAACAACAGATTAATTCTTATTATTTAATGAACATTTTTTAACATAAATAAGTTTAAATTTGTTAATTTTTATTTGATAATAAATAAATACTTTAATAAATCAATTTGTTGTCTTTGCTTTTAAATAATTATAAAAGTGATATTATTATTATAATAATAATAAATGCAATTATAAAAGCTTTCATTTGTAATTTATCGTCTCTCGCTCTCTTTTTCTCTCCACTTAATTTCACAATTTTTATGAGAGGATTTTAAAATCGGATTAGGGATGAAGGGGTATCAACGTTGGGGGATCTTTAGGGTGGATTATATTGAAATTTAATTTCGGATTGCATAAACTTTATTCTCAATTTTTATTCAAATTCATTCTTTTTGGGAAATTATATATATAAAAGTGTTCAACAAATTGAGTAGATTAAAAGTTTCTACTTTTACAATTTAATTTTTATATAAAGTAATGAAATCTATTTTTAGTTTATCATAATATTAATATTATTATACACTTCTATATATTTCTATGTTTAAAGGTGAAGCAGTACAACAATTCTTATATACATAAATTATTGTTTTTCTTTCCTCAATAAAGTTTATTTTTGTGCAAGTTTAAAGTGCTCGATTAGTACGGTTTGTAACACGACGGGTGCTAAAATACAAATTATAAAAAATCTTCAAGAGTGAGTTTCTAACGTGGGAAGATTCTGGCCGAATCTCGAGAGGAAGAACTCCAAATACTGCTTATAACAAAATCTCTTCTCTACAGAAGACCTGAACTGTCTTCTTTTTCTGGAGCCATCGTTGCATTTTGGAGCGTTGTTTACAGCGTTGTTAATTTACAACATAACAGGTTTCAAACAGTACGGGATATTGTCAGTTTAAAGTACTGAAATTTAGTTGATCAAAACTCTTCATTGTTAATTTCTAAGTTTAAATGAAACATATTTCTTCAAACTGGTTAAATATTTGAAATTAATTAAACTTTTAAATAAGTTTTCAAATCTCAATGGTTTATGTAATTCATGCTTCATGTTATGATAATGTATTAATTTCAAAAAATTTAGCAAATTATTACTTACAGTTTTTTAAGTATTATTATTAAGTATTAAAAACGTAATACAAGAATTGTCGTCAATTTCTATAACATTTATTTAACGATTCGCACCTGCAGATGATTCATATAAGGCGATTTATACAATAACTAACATTTTCGAATATTAAAAACATTATAAAAGCAATTATTTCTAAAAGATTTAGTTTGTTTTTGTAAATTATTAAAGAAATAAGTTATAGAATTGCATCTTGGAGCGTTGTTTACAGCGATGTTAATTTACAACATAACAGGTTTCAAACAGTACGGGATATTGTCAGTTTAAAGTACTGAAATTTAGTCGATCAAAACTCTTCATTATTAATTTCTAAGTTTAAATTAAACACGTTTCTTCAAACTGCTTAAATATTTGAAATTAATTAAACTTTAAAGCAAGTTTTCAAATCTCAATGCTTCATGTTATGATAATTTATTCGAGTTTCTTTTAAGCTTTGTTTCATAATTCAATAGTTTTTATGACAAATTGTATCATTTTTTTAAGATAAAATATCGAAAATTTTCCAATAAATTTTTGATTAAAATGAATAAAAATCTAAATTAAAGGCGCTAGATTTAGTGGATCAATATATTAATTGAATTTGAACAATGTTTCCTTAAATTGAATGTAATTATGATTTGTGTTTTATAATAATAAAATTTCATCAGTTTTTTTTTCCTTGTATTAAAGGTATTTATCAGTGAGTTAATCATCGCGTCGGGGATGATAAAAACAGTTGAAGCGCAGTGGAAAATTTCAAACGAGGAAACGAGATTGGCTTTTCCCCGAGAACATAATGTTTGCACATTCGCTTCGCTTCTTGTATCGTTTTATACTCTATTTTTTTCGTCTCTCGCGAATCTCTGTGTGTTTCTATCTCAGCTAGCAATTTAACAGGGGAGAAACCGGTTAACATTATAATACGATTGAATATTTAAAGGGGGGTTGACGGTCTCTTTAAATTTTATTTGTTTTCAAAAGTCGCAAGAAAAAAAATGTGTGGATGGAAAAGGCTTCGGTTTACTCTCTCTTTTCGTTCGAGCCTTTAACTTTTCGCGAGTGGGTTTTAAAACAGGTTTAGGGATGAAGGAGTATCCGTTGGGGAGGAATAGGATGGATGGAGTAAAGAGGGGTAGGCGGCTGCGTTCAATCCCGCTCTCTTCGTGGAACTAGGTTACTGGTCCTGCGGGAGCCCGCGGTGTATCCTTCCGCCAACGCCACCCCCGGGCACTATACTAGGGGGTGTGTATAGTCCTCCTACTCCATACACACTCACCGCCCCATAATAATAATAATGGGAAATCCTAATGAAATAATAAAACTATTTACTAGATTCGAAGCCCGGAGGTTGCGTTGGCCACAACCATCCGCGCGCGACCCTCATTTATTATTTCCATCATCATCGGTGGCAAAAATTCGATTCCGCACGAAGAAAACACTTCTTTCTTTCTTTTGCTCGACCGACATTTACCTTTGCCCCCGAAGTGTAATTGAGTCTGCGTTACACGGAAGCTTCTTCTTCATCATCATCCTCCTACACATCTTCTATATATATATAAATTTATACATTTTTTTTTTGTTGATGCTCCTCGCTTCCCGAGGCTTTCGGGTCCTAATTCTCACCGCTAATGGCGAAGTTATTCGATTAGCCGTCCCGGGGCTTTATCAGTCCCTAAACTGCTTCTGACTCTTCTCAGCGAAATGTTGGGAAAAGTTCTACCTCCTCGCCGCAGGATCTGCACCATCCTCTCAACCTCTCAACCTCGATTTACACACCCACATCCTTTTCTTACATATATATATTTTTGTTTCTTTCTTATATATATTTTTTTTGCGTTTTATTTATTTGGAAAAACGATAAAAACCGGTTGCGAAAACCGATAAAACTTTACAACAATAGGAAGGAGGAGGAAAACTGCGCGCAATGATCTAATCGAATTTATATCCGGATCGTTTCAATATCTCTTCGGCGAAGCTACGATTTATTTCCGATGAAGGTGGGAAATGTGCAGAAGATTTTCGTGCGATTCATCAAAAACATAATCCTTTACATAAAGGACACATAAATTCCAATTTAATCTTTTCATACTATTTTTTTTCCCTACTTTTTCATCATTTTTATGTTCAATTGCGTAATGTAATAACACAAGTAACTTGTCGAGTAAACGCAGCTTGAGACATTTATTTATAAATATACTTAACACTTTACTTGGAATCTGTATATTTGTATTATATAAGTTTTGTTATCAAGTATTAAAAACGTAACACAAGAATTGTCACGCAGGTGTACCAACTGATTCGTCGTGACCATTCGAGATGATTCGTGCAAACACGAAGATTATTTAAACGTTTTAGAANNTAAACGTTTTAGAACCGCTGTGATTCATCGCGACACAGACAAGTAGCGTTTTCGTATTCATATAAGGCGATTTATAATATTTATAACATTTTCGAATATTAAAAACGTTATGAAAGCAATTATTTCTAAAAGATTTAGTTTGTTTTTGTAAATTATTTACGAAATAAGTTATAGAATTACATTATATATATTACTAGTGTTAACAGATTGTTTTCTTTCGTAACTTTCCAGTTTTCACATAAACTCTTACCTAACTAAACTTTCCCAAACTTAGTTTCTACTTATTCCCTCTTCGCCTGGACTTTTCGAAATCAATCTTCTATTCAGGTGCATTTCCTATCCTTCTCACTAATTATTTGACTTTATTTGTTATTCTCTTGTGCAAACTAACAGTTGGTAATAGTTCCAACTATTGTTTTTTTCTCGAAAAAGCAGTATTTTTAAACATTTAATATATACTTTACTTTATCACATTTTAGTGATTTTTATATCAAAATAAAATGTCTGAATAAATAAATACAAATGTAATACCAATATAAATATAGTTTTCATTTCGAATTCGGAGAGAAGTAGGACAAGTACTGATGCTGTCTGGGGCTGCTACGATGTTCTGCAGGGACGTTTGAAGGTATAACTAGGGTAACTGGTGTTGATGAAAACCCTAGCAACGTAAAAACATCAAATTGTGAACGACCACGTCCGAGGGATAAACTCGGTGGAACGATGCAGACACGGACACGTATGTCTTATATTATATAGTTTATATAACTTCGCGACGAAATGCTCGCTGAAAAACGGATTGCCCAATGAAAAATAATAGAAACATGAAACGACCGGCAAGTGCTTTCCACGAAACTACTGGAACATTTGCGAAATACGTTTTCGACGATAAAACACACGCAACACAGGTAATCCATTATTGAAATAATTCATATTAATTACTTTCAATGGACAAGTTTAGAATTTATGAAGTTTCATATTAATATTTATTTTAATTAATTTCAATTACTTTGATTTATATTTACGAATTATATGTTATTATTAATAAAAACGTTTAATTGTATTAAGATTCATATTGAAATTTATTATATTAGAATAATTTAAAAATTTCTTTAATTTATTAAGTATCTTAAGGAAATTATTGTTAAATCTATTATATTTTATTGTTTAATTATTCAATTATTAAAAAATTAAACAACCTTAAGATTTTTTATACTTATATTTATTAAAGTATGTTTATATATGAGGTAGAAAGAGTATATGACTAAATTAGCAAACAGAGTTTAAAAAAAAATGAGGTAAAAGGGAATTGAAGGTAGATTTATAAAACTGATGAGTATTTATAATTGGATGATCAATATTTGTATTTGGTTGCAAACAAAATCAAAGGAGTCTGATTTCGATATATTGAGAGACTTTTTTTTTAAAAAAACAAGTATATGAATACCTCGAATTGTGCGGATTATCAGTTTTCGTCCTCTAATTAAGGAATTTTCAACTAAAAGTAACGTAAACTTTGATCTAAGAATGTTATTAAAAAACAAGGTGTCCATGACAAAGAGTTTTCTATAGGTGAAAAAAAAAAAGTTGAAGTTGTCATTAATAAACATGGCTGGTGCGAAAGTAATTTGCTTTTATCTAAGTGTATAATAGGGATTTGGAAAGGAGGGCAAGCCAACATCTTTAGACGCGTATTGATTAAGTTCATGTAGCCGTGCTGCGACCTTTTGAAGTCGAAGAAACGAACGGGCATGTATATATATATATAGTTCTTTATGTAAATCGCTGAATAAGTTACAAGGTGCCATTAGAAAAGAATCAAGAACGTCGTCCCTCGGAAAGGAAACTTTTATCCTATAAGAAACTTCCGATTTACAACACATCTATTTCTTTGTATGTCATTTATTTCTAGTATTTCCTCTTAGCTAAATGATCGACGACCAAAAACAATCTTAACCCTTTCAGTCCTAGTTGAAACAACCTTTTTAATCAAATATATTATAAAATCGTACAGGTATTTTACTGAAACTACGCTTATTAGATGTAAAATCAATTTGCGGACGATCGTCGGATATATCCGCCCCATTCTTTACAAAGGAGACTGCGTTTATGTAATATTGTATACAAGTACAACTGTGGTGGCGCACTCATCGAATCTTAGTTCAAAGAAAGGCGCCACTAGTTTTCAGTAAAATCTTCTACTTGTGTTACAGAAATATACACAATGCACACAATTATTATGACCTAAAAATTGAAGAAAAAAAAAATAAATAAAAGAGAAAAACGTTATTTTTTTGTTTCGTTTTAGGGTGCAGTGTTCTGTTTTATTCCCGCTTATACATAATAAATTTTGTAGCCGAGTTATTTTTCTTCATGTTTTTTCTTTTTTTTGTTGTATTACGGGCCGATGCTTTTACCCTCCATAACGCCATATCGATTACGCGAACAGCTCGCACACTCTCTCATCTGCGTACACACGTATACGTACATACACACACATTCGCACGTCTCTGCATGCATATAGCCTTTGAAAGCTTTTCCTCGCTTCACCTTTTTCCACCTCGAATGTACATAAACACAACACACACACACACACATAAGTGGAGGCTCACGCCATTTTGCACGCATCATTGAAGATGCGTTCGACTAAGCGCACTTTCAAAGAGGGCAACCACTTTTTTTGCGCACCTCCTGTCCCGCAGGTGGAAACACTAGGGTTGATGTAGAAGGAGGTGGATGCGACCGACGGACGGGAATAAAACGAGCGACAAAAATAAACGCGAACGCGAAAAAATAAAAGGTAAATAGAAGAAAAAAAAAGCGTCACCAACGGCAAATTTATTTTTAATCGAGGTTGCGCAAACAAAAGCGTAATGTCCTTTGAACGGTGGGGAAAAGAAAAGAAAAACGCGAAGAAGAATAAACATCGAAACTCTGCAAATTAGGTGTACTCAGGAAGCTTAACGTGCAAATAATAAAATTTAATGCCGAGCAAGAAACTTACCAGTAAAACAAGAAATATACTACCGGAGTTTAACGTGCAAATCACGTAGAAAAGGAACCATCAATATTTATCTTATTTTTTGATTGGTTTTGTTCAGGAATGATCTAATTACTATTGAAACGTGATGTCTTAACAATATATAAAGATATAAAGAAATTATG
>NW_017095716.1:12348-17510 GCF_001412225.1 Nicrophorus vespilloides
AGTTTAACGTGCAAATCACGTAGAAAAGGAACCATCAATATTTATCTTATTTTTTGATTGGTTTTGTTCAGGTGTGATCTAATTACTATTGAAACGTGATGTCTTAACAATATATAAAGATATAAAGAAATTATGATTTTTATCTTATTTGGAAATTATTGGTTTTTTCTCAATTTTTTTTTTCTTTATATAATAACATTCAAGGAAAATATAAAAAAATATTGATTATTATAATATATTAATTGGAAACTATAATAATTAATGCAAATTGTTGTAAAATTATTATGTTTACTCAAATTTTAATGATTCAATTAGATTACAGCAATATGCGAAGAGTGCGGATTCAAACCGTACTGAAAATTGAAAAACAAATGAAATTTATATTTTTTTTATATAATCAAGTCTCTTTTTGTGCTGTTTATTTTCATGAGGTTTTAAAGTTCTCGATTAGTCCGGTTTAAATCGAATCCCGTATTATTGCTATATTGTATTTACATTCAAATATTTAGAGTTTGTTAATCAAGTATAATAAATTTCATTATTATTAAATCAAGAACGTCGTCCCTCGAAAGGAAACTTTTATCCTATAAGAAACTTTCGATTTACTACAACACATCTATTTCTTTGTATGTCATTTATTCCTAGCATTTCCTCTTTGCTAAATGATCGATGACCAAAAACAATCTTAAGCTTTTCAGTCGTAGTTGTATCATGTTGAAACCACCTTTTTAATCAAATATATTGTAAAAACGTATAGGTATTTTACTGAAACCACGCTTATTAGATGTAAAATCAATTTGCGGACGATCGTCGGATATAGCCGCCCTTTTCTTTACAAAGGAGACTGCGCTTATGTAATATTGTACACAAGTCCAACTGTGGTGGCGCACTTATCGAATCTTAGTTCAAAGAAAGGCGCCACTGGTTTTCAGTAAAATCTTCTACTTGTGTTACAGAAATATGCCACAACACAATAATACATACAATTATTATGACCTAAAAATTGAAGAATGCGGCAAACAAAAGCGTAATGTCGTTTGAACGGTGAGGAAGAAAAGAAAAACGCGAAGGAGAAGAGGAATAAACATCGAAACTCTACAAATTAGGTGTACTCAGGTAGCTTAACGTGCAAATAATAAAATTTAATGCTGAGCAAGAAACTTAACAGTAAAACAAGAAATACACTAGCAGAGTTTAACGTGCAAATCACGTAGAAAAGGAACCATCAATATTTATCTTATTTTTTGATTGGTTTTGTTCAGGAATGATCTAATTACTATTGAAACGTGATGTCTTAACAATATATAAAAATATAAAGAAATTATGATATTTATCTTATTTGGAAATTCTAGGTTTTCTCTCAATTTTTTTTTTTCTTTATATAATAACATTCAAGGAAAATACAAAAAAAATATTGATTAATATAATATATTAATTGGAAACTATAATAATTAATGCAAATTGTTGTAAAATTATTACGTTTACTCGAATTTTAATGATTCAATTAGATTACAGCAATATGCGAAGAGTGAAGCTTCGATCAGTGCGGATTCAAACCGTACTGAAAATTGAAAAACAAATGAAATTTATATTTTTTTTATATAATCAAGTCTCTTTTTCTGCTGTTTATTTTCATGAAGTTTTAAATTAGTCCGGTTCGAATACCGTACCGTACTATGCGAGGTATTGCTATATTGTATTTACATACAAATATTTAGAGTTTGTTAATCAAGTATAATAAATCTAATTATTATTAATATAATAATGTACATGCGCTTAATCGTGATGCGAAATTCCTGTAAATTACTCGACTCTAATGGTTTTCCTGAAAGGTTCCTCAGGCTGCTGCTGCTGCTTGCTACCTCTACCGCTTCATGCGATGTTATTCCAAGAAGTTTCCATAAATTCCGATAACACACCGAAACTTCTCCATCCACTATTGACGTACATCCATTCATTACGGCAATATTACCGGATTAAGGTTCCACAGCCAACATTCAGGAATGTCGCCTGTCGCAAACGTTATTATGCAAGTTTATTAAAGTCAACTTTAATCAAATTTAAAACAAAAAAATTAACAATTATTATAAAGTTTTTAATTATCTAATTATTATATTCCTCAATTCGGTTAATTTTTCTGTTTGTATAATTTATTTTGTATAATTACCACAATAATTAATTTGCCCCGCACTAATTATAGTGACATAACTTTATTAGAGTTGGTAGCGCAGCGTGCAATTGCAACTGACAGCTCCATTTCGCTGACTACCAACCACAATTTAAAACGTTCACTTACGTAATGTGCTATAATTGGTATTCCTGATATCGTTATACTTTTTCATTACACCCACCGATACTTGATTTACACGGTTTTATCTTCTTTACAACGATTAATTGAACATTTTGTATAAATCGTTTTACACTGCTTCGTTTTGCACGATCTTTTAAAGTTATTTCTCAATAATTTAGCGAAAGGAAATATGTTTTTCACGAGTTTAAAAACAAAGTTAAATGAAGTGAATGGTTTAATGTAATAGCCAAGTTGAAGAAGGTCGTAAATTGTTGAGTTATTTTTCAGAAATTAAAAGAAATACTTTTACGACTTTGATGGACTAGCACTCATTTTCCCGAGCCGTTCGTTATGCAAGTTTTTCCAATTAAAAAAAACACAAATTGCCTTCTCCATTGTTCAACAATCCACCCCCCAATCATATCCATTCCTCACCCTCCAGAGGAATTAAACTTGCAGAAAAAAAACAACGAGCAAATGTGTTTCTTAGCCCTTCGGCATTCCCTTGCAAAGAAACAATAGAAAGGAAAGGGAATAGTAAGGCAAGGGCGACCATCTAGAAGAATGCAAAACGAAAAAGGTGCCGGACCGGAATCGATTCCTTAGTGTGTATATTTTTGCCTTATCTTCCCTGTACAATTTTCCCCGAGTTTTATTTCCGCGCCGCATAAATTTCCCGGCGAGTCCGCATAAATTTTCCCGGAGAGAAATTTTCCCACGAGGCCGGGACCCGCATTCCGAAAATTTCCCGGCGAAAAACGCCGTCGCAATTAACGGCGCCAAAGAGCGTTGTTCATTGAGGGGCGAGAGTTGGTGGCAAGTGGGTGGGCAAAGCGAGGGTTTTTGGACCGAGTGTTTATCTTTACAATACAATACCTCATCCTCTGGAGATTATTAACGGAAAACAAATACGGCAGCAAAGTGGAAACTCGATGGAAATCCTAAAGGAACATGTATTAATTAATTGTAGAGAAAAAGTAAACAATTTTAATATCGTATTGTTCCTAATTACTTAAAAAAGAAATTAGAAATATTTTGTAGCCCAAATTACTAAATTGCAACTAAATCTATAACATATAGTCTAAACTTCACTTGGACTAAAGTTTAATCTTCATAAGTAACGACAATTTTCTGCTTCTTTCATTAATCCTAGCCTAAACAATCTCCTCTGACATAATCAAATCTAACCTAACATAATTACATTACAGATTGATACTTTTACAACTCTTTTAGAAACGAAGCTAAATTAACAGAACGACACCTAACCTAAATAATCCTAACCTAAGCAAATCCAACCTCCTCTAACATAAACATATTCAATCTAAACCAATCCAATTTAACATAACATTATTACAAACTAACCTAATTTAACCTAACCTAAAATTAGACATAATGAAAAAAAAATCTAACCTAAATTATTTTCATTGTTTCTTTTCCTTTATCAGTTAAATATTATGCAATAAAGATGACTTAATTCCATGTTTCAATTTCACTACTTCTTTCATCAATACTAATTGATACCTAACCTACATAATCGTAACCTAAGCTAATCTAATCTAATTTAACCTAACATAATTACTAACATTAATTCAACTGTCATAATGAAATAATTAAATATAACCTAAAATAATTCCATTGTTTCATCTCGTTTTACAACAAAATATTATTAAATAAAGATAACTAAATTCGATGTTTGAATTTCACTGCTTCTTTCATTATTAGCATTAATACATAACCTAAATAATTCTAACCTAATCCAATTTCCTATAACATAATCAAAAACAAGCTAATATAATCCAATTTAACCTGACATATTTACAAACTAACCTTAATTAGTTCAACTGTCATAATGAATTAATTAAATATAACCTAGAATAATTCCATTGTTTCACAGCTTTAATTAATTAACTAAATTTTGATTGAAATTTTCATTTTTACTTAAATTGAAATTTTTTTTTCACGCGAAACTGAAAGGATAATGAATGCAAATCTGCTGGATATTAATTCAACCCCTTCTAATTCTTTCATTAACTTTTTATTTTTTCTCTCAGACAGAAATATTAAAAAACAGGGGTTTCGAACAAGAAAACGTAATGAATTAATTCAAAGTTTTTTGAATCGCTCATTAATTGCTAAGGCAATTAAACGAAGCGATAGAAGAAGCCGCGTTTCTTCCCCCTTTTTTCTCTTCTTTAATTTTATATTGCTTTTTTTTGTTAAGTGGAGGAAAACCGCGGTAATCCTCAATTAATTAATTTCCATTTATTCAAATTTCGCGCGGAATAATTATTACGACAAAGTTGATTCGAAGAAAGTTCGAACAATGTGAAGCAATTTAAGTTCATTTTCACTTCTACATTGTACATTTACTTTTCAATAACAAGGAAAACGAAGGTAAAGGGATGTTTGTAAAGGTATTTCAGTGAAGCGCGGATGTATAATTGAATATGTTCCAAATTATTCTAAGAAAAAAAATATAACATTTCAATTTCCGGGAACGCGGAATCCAATTTAAAATTTTGCATTAAAAACGAATCAAGTTTGATATTTTGTTTTTAATGACTTCTTGATCTGTACCAGAATTAAGAATTAGGATATTTAAGAATTTTTAATTAGTACAAAAAGTATTACAAAATATTGATTATTTATAAATTTTGTCTTTTTGTGAATTAAAAATTTTGACTACAAATTTTGTGATTTTGTAACATTTTTTTTATAATATTTCTTAGTCAATTTTTATAAATTTCTAAAAGCTTTATAGAATTTTGGAAGGGAATCATTACTTGTTTTCATGAATAAAAAGGATAAAAAGTACATAAAACCAGAAACAAATAACTTTATAGGTATAGGAAGTATAGAAGTATAGAAGTAT
>NW_017095717.1:0-317 GCF_001412225.1 Nicrophorus vespilloides
CCGGACTTTTCTCTTTAAAATATATATAGAAGTGTTTAATTAACTTTTATAGTTATTGAGTAATTTAAGAAAATGTGAAGACATATACGCATGTTGAAAAACGGCTCGTAAAAGACTAACTTCTTATTTCACAAATTTGTAAAAAAGCTTGTTGGAAAGGACAGACTTTTCTCTTTAATATATATATTGAAGTAGTTTATTAAATTATATGGTTATAGAGTAATTTAAGCAAATATGAAGACATGTACGAATATTGAAAAAACGGATCAACGAAAGATTGCTTCTGATTTAATCGAAAAGTAAGTTTTGACGGTTCA
>NW_017095717.1:407-12779 GCF_001412225.1 Nicrophorus vespilloides
CGAATCAACGAAAGACTGCTTCTTATTTAATCGAAAAGTAAGTTTTGACTGCTCATAAAAAATGAACCTCTAACTTCATAGTTTTGCGAGATAGCATTTTGGAAAGGCTAGATTTTTCTCTTTAAAATGTATGTTGAAGTATGTAAATAGATTGTGTAGTTATAGAGAAATTTATGGAAATGTGAAGACGTGCACAAATTTTGAAAAAATCTAAGATTTAATTATGAAATATATATAAAATAATTATAATTCAATATAATAAATATATGGTTATTATAAAAATACGTAAAAGAGGAAAATGTAATTAAAATTTATTAAATTCCCGCTAGACCGAAGTTAACGAATATATATATTGACGTTTCCAATTAATGTAAATAAATAGAAAAGTTATTCGCAAATGAAATTGTAAAAACATATTGTATTATGTGCTCTGAAGTTTTATAACTTATATGTTTTATTTTCATAAGTAAATATCAAACAATACAAACATTATCTGACTTTAATTTAATAATTGACAAGTTTTCTTTACTTTATATAAAATTACTAAATTAGATTCAGTTCATATTGAAGTTTTATACTTTAATTTCTATTTAATATATATTGAAGTACTTAATTAAATTATATGGTTATAGAGTAATTTAAGAAAATATGAAGACATGTACGAATATTGAAAAAAAAAACGAATCAACGAAAGACTGCTTCTGATTTAATCGAAAAGTAAGTTTTGACGGCTCATAAAAAATGAACCTTTAACTTCATAGATTTGCGAGATAGCATTTTGGAAAGGCTAGATTTTTCTCTTTAAAATGTATATTGAAGTATGTAAATAGATTGTGTAGTTATAGAGAAATTTATGGAAATGTGAAGACGTGCACAAATTTTGAAAAAATCTAAGATTTAATTATGAAATATATATAAAATAATTATAATTCAATATAATAAATATATGGTTATTATAAAAATACGTAAAAGAGGAAAATGTAATCAAAATTTATTAAATTCCCGCTAGACCGAAGTTAACGAATATATATTGACGTTTCCAATTAATGTAAATAAATCGAAAAATATATTTTGGAAAGCTGGTAAAAGACTAACCTTTTATTTCACAAATTTGTAAAGAAGCTCGGTGGAAAGGCCAGACTTTTTTCTTTAAAACGTATATTGAAGTAAGTAATTAACTTATATGGTTATTGAGTAATTTAAGAAAGTATGAAGACATGTACGTATATTGAAAAAAACGGATCAACGAAAGACTGCTTCTGATTTAATCGAAAAGTAAGATTTGACGGCTCATAAAAAATAAACCTCTAACTTTATAGAATTGCGAAATAGGATTTTGGAAAGGCTAGACTTTTCTCTTTAAAATGTATATTGAAGTATGTAAATAGATTGTGTAGTTATAGAGAAATTTAAGAAAATGTGAAGACATGTACAGATTTTGAAAAATGCATCTGATTTAATTATGAAATATATATAAAATAATTATAATTCAATATAATAAATATATGGTTATTATAAAAATACGTAAAAGAGGAAAATGTAATCAAAATTTATTAAATTCCCGCTAGACCGAAGTTAACGAATACATATTGACGTTCCAATTAATGTAAATAAATCGAAAAATATATTTTTGAAAGCTCGTAAAAGACTAACCTTTTATTTCACAAATTTGCAAAGAAGCTCGTTGGAAAGGCCAGACTTTTTTCTTTAAAACGTATATGGAAGTAAGTAATTAACTTATATGGTTATTGAGTAATTTAAGAAAGTATGAAGACATGTACGAATATTGAAAAAAACGAATCAACGAAAGACTGCTTCTGATTTAATCGAAAAGTAAGTTTTGACGGCTCATAAAAAAATGAACCTCTAACTTCATAGATTTACGAGATAGCATTTTGGATAGGCTAGATTTTTCTCTTTAAAATGTATATTGAAGTATGTAAATAGATTGTGTAGTTATAGATAAATTTAAGGAAATGTGAAGACGTGCACAAATTTTGAAAAAATCTAAGATTTAATTTTGAAATATATATAAAATAATTACAATTCAATATAATAAATATATGGTTATTATAAAAATACGTAAAAGATGAAAATGTAATCAAAATTTATTAAATTCCCGCTAGACCGAAGTTAACGAATACATATTGACGTTCCAATTAATGTAAATAAATCGAAAAATATATTTTTGAAAGCTCGTAAAAGACTAACCTTTTATTTCACAAATTTGTAAAGAAGCTCGTTGGAAAGGCCAGACTTTTTTCTTTAAAACGTATATTGAAATAAGTAATTAACTTATATGGTTATTGAGAAAGTATGAAGACATGTACGAATATTGAAAAAAACGGATCAACGAAAGACTGCTTCTTATTTAATCGAAAAGTAAGTTTTGACTGCTCATAAAAAATGAACCTCTAACTTCATAGATTTGCGAGATAGCATTTTGGAAAGGCTAGACTTTTCTCTTTAAAACGTATATTGAATTATGTAAATAGATGGTGTAGTTATAGAGAAATTTAAGAAAATGTGAAGACATGTACAGATTTTGAAAAATGCATCTGATTTAATCATGAAATATATATAAAATAATTTCAATTCAATATAATATAATAAATATATGGTTATTATAAAAATACGTAAAAGAGAAAAATGTAATCAAAATTTATTAAATTCCCGCTAGACCGAAGTTAACGAATATATATATTGACGTTTCCAATTAATGTAAATAAATAGAAAAGTTATTCGCAAATGAAATGTAAAAACCTGTATTCTTTGCAAAAACAAAAATTATGTAGAGCGAAAATGAATAATTTAAGGGTGTGCGGTAATATTATCCAAAGGAGTGTCGTGATTTCTACCCTTGCATGTCGCTCATTACGTATTCAATCCGAAGCTTGGTCTTGCGAAACGTTTGCATATTTATTTGTCGGACCTTTCTTTCAAACCCACACCACCTTCCTTTCTGCGTACATTATAAACATTTTCTTCACTTTGAAACCTGTTTTTCTTTGGATTTTCACCATTGTTTCCGTCGCACAGAAACTTCGCTCCGCTTCTTCCAAAAACTTTTCCCCATGCAAAATTCATTACATTCAAAACATGAAACGAGAAAAAAAAATGTTGTTTTTACGTAACGCCAATTAACGAATGAACTTCTGAGCGATTCGTTCGATTAATGTGTCGTGCGAAAATTTGCTTTATTGTTTTTATGTGTTTTTTATGATCGATCGATCATTCGTGGTCCACTTAACGTTTAATTCGTTTAATCCATACTTCGTTTCTTTTCCGTCTGTAATTCCGAATGCGGATCACGCAAATGTTTGTATCCTAATTTAAATATTACATGAGGTACGGACCTCCAGGAAATCGGATCGAAATCATTCGCTGCGAAGAAACGAAATATGTACACACGTAAATCGAATTGCACAATTCCATCCATGTCCTACCGACGACATCATCGATCCATAAGATAGTTGTGCAATAACATTTTACATACTAAATTGAACCATTCAATCAAGAATTCTTACACATTTAGAAATTATTGATAATCGTAGCAAAACATATTTCGAATTCCTCATAAATCTGCACTTATTTATAAGATAAGAAATTGCTTATTCATGGTGGTAACAATTGTTTGCGAGATTTACGTAATCTTGATCGTAAGAGAGAAGCGAAAAAAAAATCGTTTATATAATTTATATTATTAGAATTTTTCTTTCTGTGTCGTGAAAGCATTAACATAATGCGCTGCGGCTCTGTAAATCATCCAAACTTATTTTTCTTGTTACATGTCTAGAAACGTTTCTTTATTTTTTTTTTCGCGTGCGATTTTAAAGGAAGAAAGACCGGTTATACGATGTACACTTTATTTCTTTGAAGTAGTAAGAATTAACTGCTGTAATCCGACTTTTAATTTCTGCATCGTCGAGCGGAAGTTATGCGAATTTTGCATTTTTCGGGGTGGAAATGTTTGCGTTATTAATTCGTCCTTATTGCAGGACAATCGCGCGTTTTCTTTGCGTTTTGTGTAGCGTGAACGTTTTTGGGCAGTTTACTTGAACTCGGGAGGAAATTAAAAGATGAATACAACACTTGTGTTTCCATCTGCTCGAATCTTTTAACGATTAACAGTAAATTCTTATTGTTTCTTTTTTGTATCTTTATAAAACGAATTAAGTGAATTTAATTATGTTTGGTGGATGAATTGATTGCTTTTTCTTAATTGAAAATTTCATATTATTTCTTCGTAATCAACATGATAGGAATTTTGTAATGAAATCAAGACGAATTAACATGAATACATTTGATGGATAAAAATGTAAAAATTAAAATCATGTCACTACTTTCCAAGTGCTCCGTAACATTAAAAATCAAATGAATTACTGAAATTTTGATATAAATTTTGTTAATTAAACGAATATAAAGTTCTTACATATTTCATTTTACTTTGAAAGTAGCTTAAAGTAATTTTTCCAACGATTTCAACGTTTATTTATCAATTTTTATACTTTTTTTCATGATTTTTATAAAATCAACAGCAACATAATTTCCATTTCTATTTTTCATAATTATTTTTCATAATAATTACTTTAAATTAATTAATTTTGTAAAGTGATTCAGCCCAAAATTCACATCATAATTTACGAATTTAATAAATAAATTCTTGATTATTAATTAAACAGATAAATCGCAATTAATTTCGATAAGCGAAAAACATTTTGCTCACATTTCTACGAAAGAAAATATACATATATATAGTATAATATTTCATTTACAAAAGATTGTTTATTTTCCATATTAATATTTTTAGTAAATAACGCAGCTTCGATTATAAGTTTAAATTAGTAAATTAATAATAATTGTTGCAAATATTTGTTGTGTCACTTCTTGTTTTCTTTAATAGTTGCAAATTTATGTACTTTGCAAGAGCATTTCCGAAGATATGAATGTAATTAGCGTCTTGTGTACGTAATCTACAACGCAAATTCTTTTTTCTTTTAACGATTAACAGTAAATTCTTACTGTTTTTTTTGTATCTTTATAAAAACGAATTAAGTGAATTTAATTATGTTTGGTGGATGAATTTCTTAATTGAAAATTTCATATTATTTCTTTGTAATCAACATGATAGGAATTTTGTAATGAAATCAAGACGAATTAACATGAATACATTTGATGGATAAAAATGTAACAATTAAATCATTGATAATGGACAAAAGTTGGGTATTCGGAGTGGCAATTCGCATCATTCGTTTAATTGAAATTGCATGTAAACATAAATAATTGTAATGCGAAAAGGTTGATTTTCGGTGCTAATAAATAATGGGGGCGCTATCAATGTTATAATGCGCCCGGCGCATCCACCATATCTGGCTCACGTGCTGGAACGCATTAAACCGTCGGATCCGCCACCAGGCAAGCAAGCAACCAACCAACCACCGACCACCTATAATGATCTTTCCGATTTATGTCCATACATGAAATATCATGGCATAGTATGTTATGAAGCAATTGGGACGGGACGGGAGTTTGAGGATCGCGTGCAGCGCGAAAAATCGAAGAATGAGGAAAATTTGGGGCGTCGGCAATTATCGAATGACGTAATTAATTTGTATACCGCTGAAGTGTGTTTTGATTGATTGCATTTTTGCCTTTTCTCTCGCTAATAGACTTTCGCCCATTGTAAATTCATGTCGGCCTCTTTTAAAATATACATCATTACATAACAACGATGCGATCCTCGAACGGCGAAACTCGACTCATTTGAAATTGTAAGCGCACCCTCCCCCAAGTTCCGTATAATTTTGTTTATCTTTTAAACATTTTAAGATAGATTATGCATGCATTCGCGGATCGCGGATCGTTAGGATGTTTCTGAAAGGAGGAGAAATCGAGTCGGTTAGATTCCCATGGCAGTTGCATCCGCGGCAATACCATTTCCCGTCATCAAATTTGATATATTACCGCAAATCTACGTTTAACTTTTATTTCCTTCCTGTTCTTTCGTTTGCAACTGATCCTCCCTTTTTTTTTCTCTCTCTCTCTCCCTTTTTCTTGTTCTTCTGTTTGCTTTCGGTCCATTCTTTATTTCCTTTTCGCTTGCTGCTTAAAACCAGTCCAGGCCACACGAGAGTTTATATCTGGTGTAATCATAATTTCGCAGCGGTTATAATTTATGATGATTATCCTGTGCGCGCGATAACAAAAGTCCTGCCTTTCTCTCTCTCTCTCTTACTTACTCCCCCTTTAAAAGAAGCATGATGATGATGAAAAGAAAAATTATATAAGGGAGGATCTTAATCAATAAGGATTATGAATGTTGGTTTTGCCTCGTGACGGATGAAGCGTTCCGACGTTTCCACTTTTTGCTCATTTCTTCTTTTTTTTTTTGCACTAGGTGTTCGTATGTTGGATGGCGTCGTGAATGATGCGGTGGAGGCTAAAGCCCTTGGCTTAAATCCGGAGCACATCGACATATACAGCGCTTCGTGGGGACCGGAGGACGATGGAAAGACGGTCGATGGTCCTGGACCTTTGGCGAGAAGGGCTTTCATCTACGGCGTGACGAGCGGTCGTAAGGGCAAGGGAAGCATCTTCGTTTGGGCTTCAGGGAACGGTGGAAGACATACCGATTCTTGCAACTGCGACGGTTACACAAACAGCATCTTCACGTTGAGCATTTCGAGCGCCACGCAAGGAGGGTGAGTATCATTCATTCTAATTTGTGATTGTTTGAATGTGAGGATTGGTTTGTGCCGATCTGGGATTTGTTTTGAAACTTTTAGTAGTATTAAAGTGTAATCGCATTTATTCCAGATATAAACCGTGGTATTTGGAGGAGTGCTCGTCGACTCTGGCGACGACTTACAGTTCGGGAACTCCGGGTCACGATAAAAGCGTGGCAACTGTGGACATGGACGCGAGACTTCGACCCGATCATATTTGCACTGTGGAGCACACCGGGACTTCAGCTTCCGCCCCATTGGCTGCAGGCATCTGTGCTCTGGCGCTCGAGGCTAATCCCAGTCTGACCTGGAGGGATATGCAATACCTGGTTGTGATCACGTCTCGCGCTGAGCCTCTGGAGAAGGAGTCCGGTTGGGTGCTGAACGGGATCAAGAGAAAGTTCAGCCATAAATTCGGCTACGGTTTGATGGACGCAGGTGGTATCGTCAGTCTCGCGGAGAAGTGGACCACGGTTCCAGCGCAGCACATCTGCAAGTCTCAGGAGGTGGTCGAGGATCGTCAGATCGATTCCACGTACAAATTCACCCTCGTCCAGCACATGGATGTCAACGCTTGCAGCAACACGCTGAACGAGGTGCAATTCCTCGAGCACGTTCAATGTAAAATCTCGCTCAGGTTCTTCCCGCGCGGCAATCTTCGCATCCTGCTCACTTCGCCGATGGGCACCACCTCGACGCTGCTCTTCGAACGGCCACGTGACGTCGTCAGCTCCAACTTCGACGACTGGCCATTCCTGAGCGTTCACTTCTGGGGTGAAAAGGCCGAAGGCCGTTGGACCCTGCAGATCATAAACGCAGGAAACAGACACGTCAATCAACCAGGAGTTCTCAAGAAGTGGCAGCTGATCTTCTACGGCACCTCAGTCAACCCCATCAGGTTGAGGTCTTCGAACGTATCGCCGGTATCCTGGAAATCATCCCTAAACTCATTCACTTACCCGACGCTCTCCGATCCAGTCACCCATGACCCCGTCACCGACAACCTCTTCAATCAGGAACTGTTCAAAGGGTTCAGCCCGATCTCCTACAGCTTCGCCGGATCCGAGCGGGATCAAGCTGTGAGCTCTTTGGATGGTAAGAAGGCAATCATCAGGGATAACGATAATAGGATAGACACCGACGAGGAGACCAAGGAGAATTGCGACGAGCAGTGCGACGATCAGGGATGCTTCGGACAGGGTCCCAACAAGTGCATCGCCTGCAGGAACAAACGCATGGACAAGTGAGTCGAACGCAACCATTAATCTTCTCAATCTCAACTCTTCTGTGTATGCAGGACTTGTGTGAGTGCGTGTCCTCCACGTAGCTACGCCGACTCCCAGGGCGTCTGTCAGGCGTGTCACGAGTCGTGCGACACGTGCATCGGCGCCGGCCAAAACAATTGCCTCTCCTGTTCTCCGGGCCACGTGAGGGTTGTCGATCTCGACATTTGCATGCAGCAATGCCCCGAAGGATACTTCGAAGGTAAACATCGCAAAATCACATAGACGATACAATCTTCTATCCTGTCGTCTCGGTTTACATGCAATCTGCACGATTGTTCCCACATATTTTTCAATTTCAATTCACGTCCTGCAGATTTCACCGACAAGACTTGCACCCCGTGTCAACCGAACTGCGCTGGATGCCAGGATCGTCCGGATAGATGCACCAGTTGCGACCACCACCTGCTACTCTACCACAACAAATGTTTGGCTTCCTGCCCTCCGGACACCTACGAAACCGAGGACTACACGTAATACACTTTTTCATCATCCCGCCATACAAGTTGTATTCTATAATTGGATGTCGTTTTTTTTTTGCTTCTGCAGATGCCTTCCGTGCCATACTTCTTGCGAGACATGCAGCGGCTCCAACAGCTCCCAATGCATCACCTGCGGCGCCGGTCGTTACTGGAACGAGGGCCGTTGCGTGAAGGACTGTCCGGCCCATCGCTTTGCCGACACGAGGCAAAGGGAATGCGTAGAGTGTCCTCCGGGATGTTCCGAATGCAACAAGACTACATGCATTTCCTGTCTGGACGATTGGCAAGTCAACAGCAAGGGCAGATGCGTTCCGCACGGAAGCGATCACTGCGATACAGGTACATGCATTAATAATATAGATATAATTATTTCATAATAAGATCTAAGTTGTGAACGTTATCTTGATAAGTGGATCGATCTGCAAAATGCTCTTATCGATATCGATAATCCCTTTCATTGTAGATTGATTTACCATCCTTGTCCTCCTTCGTTCGTGTAATTTATATATTTTGTATAAGGTTCACATGAATTCAAGCAACTTTTTCATCTAATCGTAACGACAATGTTTGTTCTTCAGATCAATACACGGATGGTGGATTGTGCAAGCCGTGCCACTCGACGTGCGGCACCTGCGATGGCCCGACGGAACACGCCTGTCTCTCCTGCTCGCATCCGTTGATCCTGCAAGGGACGAGATGCGTTGCCGAGTGCGACAAGGGCCGTTTCCAGGACAAGAACTTGCACTCCTGCGAACCCTGCGTTCACACCTGCTCCGAGTGCTCTTCCAAGTCTAACTGCACCACTTGTGTGCCCGGATTACAGGTAAAGTTGAAACGCTCTTCAATATTTTTGCAGGATTTGCTAACACTTGAGTTTCAGCTGCAAAGCGGAGAATGCAGATCGACGTGCGCCACGGGATACTACAGCGATCGTGGCGTTTGCACCAGGTGTTACATAAGCTGTGAGACCTGCAGCGGACCAGGCCACGATCAGTGCGTGGCTTGTCCATCCGGATGGCAATTGGCTGCTGGAGAATGCAGACCCGATTGTCCTGAGGGCTTTTACAAGACCGATTACGGCTGTCAAAAATGCCACTACTCGTGCAGAAACTGCCCAGGTAATTAATAAAGATTTGATTGGATCTTCAAATACTATAATTGATGTTGGTTAGGTTGCAAGAATCTGGCTGATAAGAGACGCATCAACGTGGAGGCATATCTTGTATCGGCGCAGCCCGTCTCCACTTTGCAATTTGTGAATCCCTTCAACTTCATCACGGGCATCGCGATCGTTGCCTGCCTGTGCATCATCATCCTCTTCAGTACGATCTTCATCATACTGCAGGTATGCATGCGTTAGAATGATGTTGTTCGATGTCAACTACATTCGATGATTGTTTGATTTTTCTCAGAGAAACAGCACGCAGGGCGTCCACAGGGACTACAATAGGGTTTCCATAAAGAAACCTAAAGTGACGTGTAACTACAATGTAGTGGCTGTGAACGATGGCGATTCGAGTGATTCTGATAGCACCGAAGACCGCCAGCTGATTACTTCGAAACCAGAAAGGACTTCGTGTTAACTCTAGAGACTACCATGTGTGTAAATATACAAAACCACTCACTGTCTTCATTGCTTACGTCGTTCTCCCGAGTTGCTGGAGTTGGCCAACGTTTCCACCTCAAACACCACCCAAAATCCTTCAATCCTCATCATCACACACCACCCAATCCTTTCGATTCCTCACGTAAACCAACAATAATAATTAAAATAATCCAATAAAAGGGCAGAGCCAAATCTATAATGATGTGACGATGATATTTGTGTACATATAACATATATATTATATATACTACTGTATAATCTTCGTAACAAACAAAAAAAAAAGTATGAAAATGATTACCATTGTACCAAATTCCTAAGTGTTTACTGTGTAAGGTCAACAATGAAGACAGCTCAATGTAATTATGATATATATATATATAAACAAACAAAAAAAAAACAAATAAATATAATAATAATAATAATTAAAAGATGAAAAACGAGGAGCAGAGAGAAAAGTTATGGCAACAAGAAAAAAAAATGCATAAAACTAAATGAAACGAAAAACGTGGATAAGAGAAAAATTACAATTTTAAGGAAAATATATATATATTATTATTAAAAAAAAAATAAAAGAAAAGGGAAAACTTAAGTGCTCTTGATATTTCATGTCGTAAATAATAAATAAATAAATAAATGAATAATAATATAGTTATTTTTAAATGTACACTTTGTATATAATCAATAGATAATTGTTTCAATGTTATTTATGAAATTTTACCGTTTATAAGTCCAAGTGATACAAGAAGAAAAATGAGAACATAAACAAACAAAAATATTCGGAATTTCGTCTTTATTATTTGATTCATTCTTTTTACACGATCCCAATTTGATTCCTAATTGAATTCAGAGAAAAACAGGTAAGATTAATTTATTTATTAATTATAACTATTTGATGAATTCTGTAGCTTTGATTAATGGTAAGTGATGTGTTTAGGTGATGGTGCATGTCTTGAATTTAGAAACGTTTCTGTTAACCATAACTGAGTTTCCTGAAAACTCTTATCGAAGCTTTGACGTAGGAAAAGGAACAACGGTTCTGTCGGCGGTTGGACAGGAAACTCGGAATACTCGGTATTTCCTAGACCATTATCGACAAACGCAAACTTATCGCTCCTCGATTTAACAACTTGGTGATTTTTTTTCTTTTTCAGAACAGTCCCGCATCGCGCAACAAAAGCATCGGACGGCTGCAGCAAATCTATACAAAGCTTCGTTTTACAAAAAAAAAATCAGCAACGTGCCAATTGTAATCTGCTCTAAGCCGGAAGAAGTATTCCGGTTGATAAGCCAATTGCTCAGTTAATATATATATAAGTGTTATGTGTTTTTTTTTGGTTTAATTTGTAAAATTCCGACCTCAATTGCTGTCTGAAAGTGCGATGGAAGGAAAACGTATCAGGGATTAATTTTTGGGATCCGATAGATGATCGTGTGTTTGTATGTGTTTTGTGGCGTGCAGCAGTTATCAGTGGGATTCCAGAGCGAGCGTCGCACCATCATCATCATCATGTCTTTCCGAATCGAAGATATCCTGAAAACCAACGAAGAAGAAGTTCCTCCGGAGGTCAAGTTCGAAACGCAGATGCAGACGTTGTCCAACCGTAACAACCATCATTACCATCAGACGTCCATCAACAACTACTGGCAATCCATCAACTACGCGAAGATGTACCAGCAGTTCTACGAGAACAATCCCTATTTTCCGTACGCGGATTGTTTAGATTCTGCACAGCAATACGAAACATGTAAGTAACAAAATCTCCGATTATACCTACATTCGATCATCATCATTATTACATTGGATTCCACCTTCCTCATATTTAATTGCATTCTGATTGCTCTGAAAGCCCGAAAACCGGAGCGCCGTTGAAACCGATTTTGATTAATTACGAATCTCCTTCGCTGGATATTGCGGTATAGTTCGCTAAAACTTGATAACAAACAAACACAATTATGAGAATTTAGAAACAAATTTTCTAAATATTTGTACATAATGATTACAATATAAAAATAACTCGAGTTGCTTCACAATTTGTATTAATTAATTTATCAATGAATAAGTACGAAATGCAATAATTAATTTCGTTAATTAGATTAACTGGATATTGCGGTTTCGCTCGTATCTTATCTTTAACCGTAAAGCAAAGGAATCCGAAGTATATCTTTAAAAAAAAAAAACACAGTATTAATATAATAATTAAATATTTCTTGGGAATTTCAATAGGGAAACCGCGAATTACACAAGCGATTAGATTTCGCGCAATCAATGCGGTCGT
>NW_017095718.1:0-4941 GCF_001412225.1 Nicrophorus vespilloides
TAAAAACACTACTTTTTCGAGCATTTTCGTCCCCATTTTCGTTTGGTTTAGATTTGGACAAAACAAAAAATATTTAGTGATGAGCCACCAATGACGGTTTCAGTGTGCCCAGCCTACCTGATCATATTAGAACCAATAGAATTGTTAAGAACGAAAAGAGCCGAGCATAACCGATCCCTCGTTTAGCATTTAGCGATGTGATTTGCAGCTGCATCTACTGATTTTAATCGCGACGCATAGAGACACGCAAAAACGTTTTCCTATAGAAATCGTCCAAGTTTTTATTACTTTCTTATCTTACTTATTTCTCTCTTTTCGTGGCCCAATAAGAATTGTTTAAACGCAAACACCGCCCCCTTTTAAAACCATACAAAGCAATTCACTTCATTTTTTTATCGAATATGGAAATGTTCTAACACTTTTATTTGAATTCAAATTTATCAAATATTTAAAAATTTACTATTTTCTTCTGCTCATTGAGTATTTTATAAAATTGATGTTATTTTACTTGGTAAGTTACAAGTATTAAATTAAAGTTTACTAATTTCGTTTATTAATAAAAAAAAAATACTAATAATATTAACTGTTTACCGAATCGCAAACTATTTCTCATAATGTTTATGTTTTTAAACAAATAATTAATTTATCAATAAAAACCGGTTTTAAAAACAGCCTACTCGCAACATTTTCTAAATATTCAAATTTCATATGAACTTTTGGATCAATTTTGAATTATTATAGTTTTCGAGAAAATCACTAAAATGTGCTTTATTAAGTGTTATTTTTGTTTCATTTCATCAAGTTTGAACGCTTATTACAGCTTATTCCCCAAATATCCAAATTTCATATACATCTTTTGAATCAATCCTAATTGTAATAGTTTTCGAGAAAATCACTGAAATGCGAAAACACTGTTTTTTTTTCTTCAATTTAATGACTATAATTTTTAATTTATATAAATAAATATATTTAAATGCGACATTGAATTAAAAGTGGAATGACGAAACGGCAATTAATTTAAACGCGACTTACGCAACCTTCGCTCACAATACCAGTAGTTAATTAAATGACGGCGGGCCCCGAGACAAACAAACAAACAAATGAAATGAAGACAAGCGAAAAACAAACAAAAACTAATCACGCAACCCGTTCTCAGGTATTGAATTGACTCATCTCCATGGTGATAGCGAAAACAAACGAAAAGAATTAGCGACAATCGTTTATCGAGTGAAGAAAACAGTGGAAAGACAAATTTGATGATCGTTTCTTCCGATTTGTGGAAACGGAGCCGTGCGAATGGATGGCGCGGATGCAGGGGGGAAAAAGAGATGAAAACAAAAGAAATAAGGGGCATGTGTCAAGGGTACTACTCTCTCGCATCTCGGATGGCCATCGTTGTTCGTCCGCTATTGTTTCCGTAATTGCGTTAAGTTACGTTACAACACATGTGTGTGCATTACTCACGTTCACGTCCGAACGATCATCGCGGTTTGCGGACTCTGTAATTAATTAGCATCTCGCAGCTTCGCATTAGTAATATTTAGAAGCATTTCGGTATTTCCATAAACGAAAACGTTTAATTACTTACTATATAGATTGCAACTAGATTGTTTGTAACTGCACCTAACTAATTATTGTTAATTTTGGGACGTCAGTAAATCAAATCGGCGGCGGCAGGTGTGTTCGAAAAACAAAATATAACAAAACAAAAAAAAGCGAAACGAAACAAAATGTAAAACAATGGAAAGTGAGTTATCTGCACTTAAGTAGGGCGCAAAAGGGAAACGACCGAGAAGGCGACTCCTGCACGTCCCCAGGTGGGGAAAACGGTCGAACGAGATCCACGAGGGGGGGGGAGGTAGGTAGGTAGATAGGAATGGAATATGTTATGTTTCGATAAAACGTCACTTTTATACGCGAAAACGCAGCAGCAGCCGCAAGTCGTCGCGCGCTTCCTTTTTTTTTCTCTCCTATAATTCTTGCACCGCCCGATCATATTCACTTTCCCACTTTCGTTATCCGCGCGCACTAAGTAATCAACGCAACTAATTAATTGTCATTTGGACTTTCAGTGCGTTTCCCTCCGGTGCTTCTCAATTCGCCAAGAAGACTTTGAACAAGCAAAAGTGTAAGAAAGAGCGTTCGATCGTAAGTATTTAGTGTCCAATACGATAAAAACAAGTCGCCCGTTGTCAAAATTTAATTCAAATTATTGAAATCGATGCTGTCAAAATATTTTACCGCATTCTTCGATCAGTATTCCCGAATTACACAAATAAAAATCACTCGTAATTGATAAATTTGCAAGCATTTCCATTAAGTGTGTCGCGACGAGCGATAAACGAATCTACCTATTTACGTGCGCTCGACATTCCCGTCGAAATTGAGCGTCGCAGCTGTCGGAGAAATCACAATTGCGAATAAACAAACAAACAAACAAACATGAGAGAAGTGCTCAAGCACGCAAAAAAAACGCATTTTCAATTAATTCTTCTGTTTCAGCAGTAGAACTGAGCGCAAAAGATGCGATAAGATGGGCCTCCGGTTCGACAAGTGGAGTCTGCTGAAGATCTTCGAAGTGGTGAGTTCGCATTCTCACATCTTTCAAATTAATTAGCGTCCTCGAAGCGCTCTTCGACACTTACGCAACGCGTCCAGGTGATTCACGTAATTGCGTAATGGCGTCGTCGTAAACAAGGCAACAAAAAAAATAATAAATAAAAGATGAATGTCGGTTGCCATGGACACGAAAATCGGCGCGAGGAAAAATTGATTAACGATTGCATCTCAG
The DNA here is from genome assembly GCF_001412225.1 of Nicrophorus vespilloides. NCBI lineage: Eukaryota > Metazoa > Arthropoda > Insecta > Coleoptera > Silphidae > Nicrophorus > Nicrophorus vespilloides. The sequence continues at coordinate 2,792 of NW_017095718.1, forward strand.
TTTCTCATTGTAACAATCGAATAACGTCATTTCGTATAATATATTGAATCTCACCTCATGATTTTCTCAGCTAAAATCAAATCGACGGTCCTCGTTAATTCAATCATTAATAAATTCAGGAAAGTGTATATTATCTCAAGTGATCTCTTTCTCTTTTCTTGCAATCTGGAAAATCGCCTTTCGCACGATATTCATTTTTTTTTTCTGCGTCTTCTTCTTCTTCTTCTTCTTTCTTTTCAAGTTTCATTTTTTTTTTTACTTAACGTAACCATGGATACGTAAATCGGGCACGGAGAACCGAACCGGGCAGATTTCACGCGCGCGAAAGTTTTTTTTTCTTCTTTCATTACCGTGATCAGACGACGATGAGGATGCGATCACCACCATCATCATCATCATCGTTAACTCGAACTTCTCTTTATTATTACTTTTTTTTTTATAAATCGATCGATCCGTACGCGACGAAAAGAGAAACCGCGCACATCACACTTCAAATTTGACATTTGTTTTTTTTTTGTTGTTTTGTTTTACGTGCATCTTTTGTTAAACGATAGGTGAATGCAGCAACACAATAAAAAGTTACTAATTAGCGGAGTTGGTAACAAAACAGATGGGAATTCGTTTCTTCCCAGCGTAAAAAAAAAAAACAATCGCCAGTCGCACGGTTTTACTTTTGTTGTTGTTGTTGTTGTAGGCTTTCGCTACATCCTGTTTGATCACGAAGAGGGTGACCGACGATGAAGCGGCCAGCGTTTTCCTGTACCTGCAGAGGTTGTCCAGGGAGTGGAGCCTGCTGAACAACGTGACGTGGGGGAAGGTGGGATCCGCAGTAGCTGACGCCACCTATGGAGGGTATCTGATCATAACGTGCGCGCTTCTCGTGGGACGGCTCGTCGGGGAATTGCCTACGCAGAAGAGGGTCGTGGAGATCATCCTCTTGGGCATCGGCGCCATCCTCTTCGTCGTTTTAGGCAACCAACGTCACATCTTTCAACTTGATTACAAACAATTAACAAGTTTTTTTTGTTTTTTTTTCTAGGGAGTTTAGAGTTTGCGTCGTTGGACTCTGTTCCCCCAGATCTGATCGACAACGCCGCAATTCTAGGAACTTTGTCTTTGACGACCGGAGCGCTCTTCCTGCTGGACTTGGCAGGACCTAGGGCTAAAGCAATGCCAAATGGAATCGATCTTCACCAGCAGCAGCAACAGCAGCAGCCGAGAAGCATAACGCGCGCCCTGGAAATTCACAAGATGAAATCGAGAGGTGAACCTTTCGACTTGGAGCCAGAGTTTGCGCGTGTGGAGAACGAACGCAACGGGAGGATCAAAGAGGTGGAGGAGAGCGCGAAGAGGTTCGACATATACGGGAAGGATGTGGAGATGGAGGAGAAAAAGGTGGAGGAGCAGTTGGAAGATGCGAGACCGCAGAAGGCGGAACCGGAAGAGCATTCTCCCGTCTGGAGTAAAATCCAGCAGGGGCATTACGGAAAGTACGACGTTGTCGCGCCGCACTTTCTATACCCGACGACCAAAGAACCGGAAGCCTCGGATGGCGGTGCGACGTTGCCGAGCAGTCCCGGGGAACCCGGATACGTTCAGTACACGGCCAAGAGATGGGGGTTGCGTCCGGTCGCGGTTAGGCCGATCACCAGGCAGAGCCCCACGCAAGTTTAAAGGCCGCACAAACAACACACTTTTATCTTGAATTATAAAAAATATATATTTTATCGTTAACAGAAGAACAATTCTTTCTTTTCATTTTTTCCAATTTCTAAAGCTCATAGCAGGCGACTCGATGACAACACGAAGATGTATGTAGGCTCGTTGGAAAGGTGAAACATTCAGCTTTCATACGAGTGGTGATGATGTAATTATCTTAAGGGGTTGTCGAGAAATTCATGAAAAACTGGAAAAAAAAATCGAAAAAACGTCGTTTCTCTGTTACGTAACGAACATTACGTAACTTTTCTTACATAAAAAGTTGCGCAATGGTTGCGTGCATCTTATTATGCAATAAAATCATAAAAAAATTTATTACTATTCGAGTTATTATCGAAAAACTTAAAACATTGATTTTTTGACAAATTCAATTCACTTTTTTTCCAAATTCTAAAGCTCATAGCAGGCGACTCGGTGGCAGTAAGAAGATG
>NW_017095718.1:4966-5384 GCF_001412225.1 Nicrophorus vespilloides
ATAAAAAAGTTTATTACTTTTCGAGTTATTATCGAAAAACTGAAAAACATCAATTTTTTGACAAATTCTATTCATATTTTTTCCAATTTCTAAAGCTCATGCAGGCGACTCGATGACAACACGAAGATAAAAGTAGACTCGTTGGTAAGGTGAGACATTCAGCTTTCATACGAGTGGTCGATGATGTAATTATCTTAAGAAGTTGTCGAGTTATTATCGAAAAACTGAAAACATCGATTTTTTGACAAATTCTATTCACTTTTTTGCCAATTTCTAAAGCTCATAGCAGGAGACTCGGTGGCAGTAAGAAGATGCTAGTAGGCTCGTCGGAAAGGTGAGACATTCAGCTTTCATACGAGTGGTCGATGATGTAATTATCTTAAGAGGTTGTCGAGAAATTCACGAAAAACTGAAAAAA
>NW_017095718.1:5498-6764 GCF_001412225.1 Nicrophorus vespilloides
TGATGTAATTATCTTGAGGGGTTGTCGAGAAATTCACAAAAAACTGAAAAAAAATCGAAAAAACGTCGTTTCTCTGTTACGTAATGAACATTACGTAACTTTCGTTACATAAAAAGTTGCGCAACGGTTGCGTGCATGTGATTATGCAATAAAATCATAAAAAAGTTTATTACTTTTCGAGTTTTTATCGAAAAACTGAAAACATCGAATTTTTGACAATTTCTATTCACTTTTTTCCAATTTCTAAAGCTCATAGCAGGTGACTCGACGGTAGTACGAAGATGCTAGTAGGCTTGCTGAAAAGGTGAAACATTCAGCTTTCATACGAGCAGTCGATGATGTAATTATCTTGAGGGGTTGTCGAGAAATTCACCAAAAACTGGAAAAAACTCGAAAAAATGTCGTTTCTCTGTTACGTAATGAACATTACATAACTTTTGTTACATAAAAAATTGCGCGACGCTTGCGTGCTTCTGATTATGCAATAAAAATCATAAAAAAATATTACTTTTCGAGTTTTTATCGAAAAACTGAAAACATTGATTTTTTGACAAATCCTATTCACTTTTTTTCCAATTTCTAAAGCTCATAGCAGGCGACTTGATGGCAGTATGAAGATGATAGTAGGCTTGTTGAAAAGGTGAGACATTCAGCTTTAATACGAGTGGTCGATGATGTTATTAACTTAAGGGGTTGTCGAGAAATTCACGAAAAACTGAAAAAAAATCGAAAAAAACGTCGTTTCTCTGTTACGTAATGAACATTACGTAACTTTTGTTATATAAAAAGTTGCGCAACTCTTGTGTGCATATGATTATGTAATAAAATCATAAAAAAGTTTTTTACTTTTTGAGTTATTGACGAAAAACTGAAAACATTAATTTTTTGACAAATCCTATTCACTTTTTTTCAATTTCTACTGCTCATATCAGACGACTCGGCAGCAGTACGAAGATACAAGTAGATTCGTTGGAAAGGTGAGACATTCAGCTTTCATACGAATGGTCGATGATGTAATTATCTTAAGGGGTTATCGAGGAATTCGCGAAAAACTGAAAAAAAACGTTGTTCTCTGTTACATAATGAACATTACGTAACTTTTGTCATATAAAAAGTTGCACAACGGTTGCGTGCATATGATTATGTAATAAAATCATAAAAAAGTTTTTTACTTTTCGCGTTATTAACGAAAAACCATTTTTTTTAGTAAATTCAATTCACTATTTTTCCGATTTACGTTACGTTACGAATGTGTCCAATGTTTGC
>NW_017095719.1:0-22964 GCF_001412225.1 Nicrophorus vespilloides
TTTGACGTTTCTGGAATGTGTGGAATGTTTGGAATTTTTGTTTTTTAACGTTTCTGGAATGTGAGGAATGTTTGGAATTTTTGTTTTTTGACGTTTGTGGAATGTGTGGAATTTGAGGAATTTTTGCTTCATCAAATGTAGATTTGATTGTTCATAGTTTCGCCCTAAATTGGGGCTCATCAGTGCAGTGCAGCCGAATTAACGACAAACTGCAGACTATGATAATAGAAAGAGCTTTACAAAGAGAAAAACTATTACCGTCGAGCGAATGAAAGATAATTGCTAGAAGGTAGAAAAGAGAGATTTGCAAAAAATGACTGGGAATAATAATTAGATATTAATGCTATTGATATAGTTAGAATCTGTTTTTGAAGGGCGATGCGATATTTTGTGTTGCCTAGCAGCAGTTGCGTGGGGAAGAGGCGATCGATGATTGGCAGAGAGAGGTATGTTTCATCGATGATGCTGTTGAGTGTGGTGGTCTTGTCGACGACGACCAGCTCAACTCGGATATTGTTATTTCCGGTTGCAATTGAATAGTGCGCATACGCTCTCTCTCTCTCTCTCTCTCTCTCTAACACCCTCTCCGTGGTGGTGACCACCGCGGGGGGTAGTGTTGTGTCAACAGGTTACAGCATCGCGGCGATGCGCAACTGCATCTCCAGCCAGCCTCCTCCCAGTGTTCGGGACGAGAACCGGAGAGTTCACTTTTGGCGCGAACACCCCCCGACGCAGACGATCATCACTCTCTTCAAAGCGTCTTCACGAACAACACCCCACGTCAGCAGAATAAACGACCATGAAGAAATTTCTGCTCTTTGATCCGCTGCAGAAACCGCCAAAAGAGTTCAGGACCATGAGAATCTTCTCCACTTCCACCAGCTTGGCCGGATTGACGATTATGGTAAGTATCAGCTGAAGAGAGCTGGATGGAAAACCATATCTCCATTGCAGATCCGCACGTTTAAAATACTCGGTTGGATGGTCTGTATGCTAATGATCTCCTGGATCTGCTACCTCCACGACAATGACTTCCCCGACACTAAGACGAACGAGGATACCATAGATAAGTACATCAATCAACTAACAGGTTGCTACTTTCTCTCATGTTATGCACGCACGCACGCACGCATACAAACATCATACATTTAGCATTATTGTTATTATTCTTGTTACAGCGAACTTACCCGCCATTTCAGCTGATGTGCGTTCTTACATCGACTTGTTCCTGACATTGCTCTCGCTGCTCGTCACCATCGTCGGCTTCATCAATTTTTGCGGTAACCTAATTAGAACGCCATACACGATGATCGACTGGCTATTCTACACCATCACGAACATCATCTACTTAATGTTCTTCGCCTCCCTCCTCAAACACTGCGAACAATTCCAGGAGGACGGGCCACTCCCTCAATGCTCCTCGATGTTATTAGAAGGAACCAAGAATAACCTCGTACTCTCCATCTGCAGCTGGCACCAGACCATGTCCTTCGCCCTCATCCATTTCGTCATCTTCGCCTACAGCCGCGAAAAACCCCTGTACATCAGCATACGAAAATTTATGAGCGACAAGAGGTTGAGGGAGAAAGGTCTAGAAGATGTAGCTTTTTAAGCATCATCATCATCATCATTATCATCATAGCAAAACGACCGCAACCGAATCAAGGACTACGCAAACGATAACCATGGCAAAGAAACAAAAAAAAAATAAATGAAAAAAGAAAACACGAAAAAAAGAGAATAGCGAAATCACGCCCCTTCGTTTATAGTGGGCGTTGATTTATATATAATAATCACCCAAATTCCTTTAGCGAAAGTGAAAAAAACGTAGGTCTCACCTGAATGTCCCCTTTATAAACTCATCCCTCCGAGAAGATAGATTTTAGAACGGCAACGAATCCCTCCTTCAAAACACCTTCCCCACATTTCCACCAAGCCGACGCTCACTCGATGACCTCCAAAAAAAAAATAATACAACTTCTTTACAATCTTCTCCATATCAATAACATACTTGCAAAACAAAGTGATGAACGTTACGAGCAAACGTTGTCGTTTCGAGAATTCGACGCTCGAACAGTCGTGATGTACTACGACGAAACTTGGAACCAATCCCACGAAACGCTTTAAGTAGAGTATCACAACAACAACAACAACGTTGCTCGAAACGTCGCCTCTGCACCGAATTTTTCGGTCATCGAATGGAAATGCGGAAGAAATATTTATGTTTATATATGTGTGTGTGTGATCCAAAAAAATGTATTTGAATTGCAATAAATTTATGAAAAGGCTGTTTTTCCTTATTTAATACACTTACCATTTTCAGCATTTAATTGATATCCAATAGAGACAACTCCTCGTAATAGAACCCTAAAAATATGAAAGAAAAACTTGAAAGAAACCAACGACAATATTGTAATACTTTACCTTTATTTCTTGAAGTGCAAGAAAACTTTAGGCAACTCAACATGCTTCCGAGTTGAAATGTCAGCTCTTTGTTTCACCTGAAAACATTAAAAAATCAATCAGTAACAATAATTAATTAAAATTTACCATCGATCAATATTAGAATTGAAAGACGAAAGAAACTAAATAAGTTTTGTAAGAAAAATGAAAACTTTTAGAATCGCCTATGTGTTGATTGCTGTTTATGTTGTGTGTTTGAATGTTGAAAATGTTGGTGGTTTGTTGCTTTTCTTTTTTAAATTATTGCAAGGTTACCTGGTATTAAAATCGATACGCGTTGTTACCCGCTTTATAGCGTGAGTGCGCTGGCGTCGCGACGCTCGCTCGCTGCAGTGGACCCGGACGACTGGACGACAAAGGAAGGAAGGCGCGATCATGAAGCTCCTCTCGATGCTTTCGGCGAAGCCGAAGAAACTGAACATGGTCCCGGTTACCATAACGAAGAAGAAGCTGAAACAGAAGAAAGCCAAATGGGACGCGCTGAGGATATCGTGCATCGTCTTCGGCATCTTCATATTCGTGAGTAGTAGTAGCACGCACTTTTTTTTACTAGGTCACTAGATCGATGTTTACCGTCGTCGTTGTCCACTTCTTGTTCTCCGTAGGTTGCGATTGGGCTGATAGCGACGCTGTCCATCATCGGGATGATGAAGACCATCACCGTGTGGGATCTGCTGCGCGAGGACATCGCCGAGCAGATGGGGGTGATCGACAAGAAGCATTCAGCGGCCAACATCGAGAAGCTCAAACTATCTCTGGACCAGGAAACAGGTGATTTATGCGCGATCTACAAATAAAAATTTGAAACTTAATTGAATTACTCATCTTGCAACAGTCTTCTCCTCGATCTGCATCATCTTCACCGGCTTCAGCACTCAGCTGACCTTCGCCTGCATCATCCTCCTCTACGGTCTCTTCACCGTAAACCCGCAAGCGCTGCTTGCCTGGATCATCTACTCCGGCACGAACATTATCTACATGATCCTCTTCGTCGTCTTCGTGGAACGTTGCTCCAACTTCGATTTTCTCACCAGGCGCATCAACATCTGTAAATCACACAATTCAATAATTTAATGATATTAAGGCGAGAATCGATTATATAACTTACATTTTCGCAGGGTTCGAGGGCTTCATGCTGTGCTTGATCGCCTACAACATCATGCTCATCAAGTACACCAGAAGCATCGACAAGAAGTTGACTCTGGTCGTCAAATCCAACGGAGGCTACAGTCACACCGTCAAGCCAGCTCCATCCGCGGAGATCACTGAAAAACCAGAAAATTACATTGTTTAAATGGAAATGAACGTACAATAACACAAAAGAAGACAGTGAACAAAACAACACTTGAATTCTATTGAAATTGATTGGTAGCGCTTTCGAAATTCTTCCAGAGCTATTTTTGTCGCTCTACTTACATTTACAAAAAGAGATTTTTTTTTTTAAATATTAATTTTTTTCCCTCTTTAACAAATATGATTATCGAAGAAAAGAATTTAACATTAGTACTAAGGATGATATTAAATAAACGTTAGCGAAAACTTTCTTTAAATAATTTCAAATTTCCGCTGAAAAATTCAAATTTTTGAATTTGGATATGCAACATAATTTACACATTTGCAATTATTAAAACTTAAGACATCTTTACGATTATTTAAGGCGTAACGAATTAGTAAATTGATTTGAAACTTTGATCCTAAATTTTGTAAATTATGAAAGTACAATTTGATATGTATGCAACTCTTTTTGCTCGCGCAATTATTTTTCAATTGTTTTATCGATTATTTATATGATTGATGATTAATCTATTATTGATTATTGGAAATATCTTAAGTGCTAGGATGTTATATAACTGTGACATTATCGATTTGACGTTTATCGTAGCGCGAAATTCGAAATGGGCGATTATTAAACCGGCGCGTAATCGGTTATCGATTGTAATTGAAGAACAACGATTTACTTACGTGGATTTCAATTAATTGTCTGCGCGTGTCGTGAATCGTGCGACTCGAGGTGCGGGTTTCTCGTTCGAATCGGAGTGAAACCGTTTCAGCTGTGACAGTTGTCGCCTAGGTTAGGTCAGTGTCAATAACAGACTTATTTTGGTGGTGGTCGAAACCAGTCAAAACAGTCTTCTCATTTCGTTCAAGAGGAATGATTTGAATAGGAGACAACAACAACAGTAGCAGCAATGAATTTTAAAGATAACCCTCGGACTAACGGACTCCTATACGCCGGCTTCAATCAAGATCATGGTTAGTGGAGATAAATGATTGTGTTTAGTTTTAATACCTTATCACATCTGCAGGTTGCTTCTCGTGTGGCACCTCCTCCGGGTTCAGGATATACATATGCGATCCGCTGAAGGAGAGGAGGAGGGATTTCGATTGCGGTGGTCTGGGCTACGTGGAGATGCTCTTCAGATGCAACTATCTGGCTCTGGTCGGAGATGGCAGCAATCCTGCCCATCCACCCGAGAAGATCATGGTGTGGGATGATGAGCAGAAGAAGATATCTTTCACGTTGGATTTCAGCTCACCTGTTCTGGCGGTGAAATTGCGTCGCGACAGGATCGTCGTGGCTTTGGGTAAGTCATCGAATCGATCAGCTGCGAATTATTTGTTCATGTTGTTATTTATCGTTTGCAGAGGGTGTGATCAAGGTGTTTACCTTCACGCAGAATCCGCAGCAGCTGCACGTCTTCGAGACGAGCAGCAATCCGAGAGGGCTGTGCGTTCTCTGTCCGAACAGCAACAACTCGCTGCTCGCGTTCCCCGGCCGGAAGACCGGGCACGTGCAGGTCGTCGATCTCGCGAACACGGAGAAGCCGGCCCTGGACATCGCCGCTCACGAGGCGGACGTCATCTGCATCTCGCTCAATCTGCAAGGCACCAGGTTGGCGACGGCCAGCGAAAAGGGCACTCTCATTCGCGTTTTCGACACAGTCTTTGGAAGCAAAATCGCTGAGCTGCGACGCGGCACCCATCAGGTTCGTATATTTGCTAAAAATATAAATAATTTGAAATATTGTGCGCGACAAGTTACAAGTCGTGTAGCCGGCTTTGTACATTATTGTTTTGTTTAAACATATTTTGTTTCTATTACCAAGGCAACGATCTACTGCATAAACTTCAACCATACGTCGACGTGCCTGTGCGTGTCGTCCGATCACGGCACCGTTCACATCTTCGCTCTGGACGACCCCAAGTTGAACAAGCAGTCGTCTCTTGCGAACGCCGCCTTTCTGCCCAAGTACTTCTCCTCCAATTGGTCCTTCTGCAAGTTCACCGTGCCCAGCGGACCTCCGTGCATCTGCGCCTTCGGCACCGACAACAACTCCGTCATCGGTGAGCGTCAACTGAATGTGCTGGCCAATCGGCGACCGTTGGACGCGCAACGGCTATCTCCCATTGGTCGACGCTCCTCTCACAAACAACCAATTGTTTATGTGTCGTTTGTTTCAGTGGTTTGCGCGGACGGATGCTACTACAAATTCATCTTCAACGTTAAGGGCGATGCGACGAGGGAGGTCAGCGCCCAGTTCCTCGAGATGACCGATGATCGTTCCTAAATTTAAAAAGAAAACACGGAACACCGATCACCACTACACAAAATTTATACATATGAGTTGACGTAGGCAACCAAGTATACTTACTTAAGTTCTTTATATCGCCGGGTCGTTTTGTTTGTCGCACCGATCACGCATGCAGAACACGCCCCCAAAACTCTATAATTTCTTCTCTCTCTCTCTATATATTCTATAAAATATATCTATTTTCTCTCTTTAAGTTACGTATGATTATTGATATCTTTTTTTTATTATAATTATTATTTGCTCCTGATTTAATATTACAAATAACTAAAAAAAAAACAAAATATTAAGTTTATATTTATAATTTTTTCTTTTCTTTTTTGTAAGGACGATTACTATTATTGTGTATGTATATTTATAAATACGTATAGATATATATTGAACTGTGCTGATTATATATATTTTTATCGATTAAATAAAATATTTTACGACAAACCTGCTGCTGCTTCTTGATCCGTTTTCAATTTCTCTCCCCTCTCCCGTTTCCATGGAGATTTGCAAATAATCTAATCTAGGTACAGATTCAGATGAAGAAACAAAAAGATACACGAGCTCTTGATTATTCCTTAAAAAGTAGTTTATTTGTCTTATTGGAAACGCCGAGATCGAACGGCGATTCGAACTCTCGCTAGTCATACACACACATGAAAACAAAAAATAAAATAAAATATAGAGTGAACCTTAATAAGGCTTCAAAAGATACAGTAAATTTTGCAACAATTGAATAATAATAATAATAGCGATAGTAGTAATTATAATAAAGTAACATTATCGTATATGATATATCTATATATATATATATAATTGCAGTAATAAAATTAGTTAAAATAATATGTAAAGTGTATACGAAAGTAAACATTGAAACAGGAAGATAAAATTTTAAAAATTATAAAATATTGCCGACGACGTTTTATCCTAACTAAAGCTACGATTAATTTAAATTAATTTAATTTAACAGATGATAGATAGACGCATCGTTTGAGTAGGAGAGACAGACAGAGAGAGAGAGAGATATTTAGACTCATTAAACCGATAACAATTATTTAAACTAACATTAGGTAACTTTTTCTTCGTATTATTAAAGTGTTAAATTCTCCTATGTGTATACATATTTATATTGTAGGGTAGCGATCATTAAAAAAAAAAATAATATTATTTAATATTTACATTATATAGTCGAAGGCACTTAGAGGTGAACGAAACGAAAACGAACGGAAGGTCCCGATTTAACAAATAATTACAAAAAAAACAATAAACGAAAATCTTAAGACTTAATGGCACATCGTTACACCTAGAATATGATTATCATTATTTACATTATCAGATAGCGGAAATCTATATATATGTATATGTATATATATATTCAGGGAATTTGTTTGCTCCGCTTCTCCGAATATCCAAGTGTGTCATGTATTTTTCGTGAGATTGCACGCTTCCTTTTTTCGATCGTCGTTTGTTCCACAGCCTCCTCCTCCTCCGTAATCATCATTTTGTTTGTTTCGTCCGCGCGCACCGCGTATTTCTGGTGCGAGTACGCAATTAAAAGTCCGCGTCCCAACCGGAAACGTCGTCTGGCGGTGGTCCGTCGTTATCTGGCGGATACTCGTCGAAGTTCGAGGTGTCCGTCACGTGCTGCACTTGCGGACAGATCGGCGGATCCAGAGTTCTGTTGCACAGACCCTCCCAGTTGAAACCGTCGAACCATCTGCAAATAATAACAATTAGCATGTTTGTGTTGAGGATATTTAGATTTGGTGAAACCTACTTGTGCTTCTGGATCTCGCTGATGCCGCCCTTCTGGTATCCGAGCCTCTCGGCCGGATTGTCCCTGCAGAGTTTCTTGATCAGAGCCATCGCGTTCCTGGTGATGTTCCTCGGGAACTCGATGGCGTCGATCCCCTTGAGGATGATGTTGTAGGTCTTCATGGGATCGGCGCCGGTGAAGGGCGGCGTCCCGGTGAGCAGCTCGAACATGAGGACACCGAGCGACCAGTAGTCGGCGCCGATGTCGTGGCCCTTGTTCAGGATGACCTCGGGCGCCACGTATTCGGGCGTCCCGCAGAACGTCCACGTTTTGCGGCCGCTCTGCAGCTTCTTCGCGAACCCAAAGTCCACCAGCTTGACGTACCCTTGCACGTCGAGCAGCAGGTTCTCGGGCTTCAGATCCCTGTAGATGATGTTGCGCGAATGCAGATAGTCGAAGGCTTCGACCACGCAGGCCGTGTAGAAGCGCGTCGTGCCGTCGTCGAAGTGTCCCTTGTCCCTGAGAACGGTCCACAGCTCTCCGCCCAGGCAGCTCTCCATCAGCATGTACAAATACTTCTTGTCCTTGAACGTCTTGAAGAGCTTCACGATGAACTCGCAGTTCGCGTCGCCCATGATCTCCTTCTCGGACATGATGTGCTGCTGCTGCCTGGTCTCCACGATCTGCGCCTTCTTCATCTGCTTCAGCGCGAACGACCTGTTCCCGTCGCCGTGGATCTGCACGAGCTCCACCCGACCGAAACCACCGACGCCAAGTGTCTTCAATATTCGCAGATCCGACAGCTTCACCGCCTCGAATTCTTGATTTATCCTAAATCACAACAACAACAACAACATATTAACAAACGTATTCTAAAGGCAACGACAAACTCACCGAATCTCCAATGCATTTCAAGTAGCATTTACAAAACGTTAGGGGGTTATTAATAAAATGAAATGTGTTAAATTGGAGATATCAAATAAACGTACCTTCGCCTGTCGGCGGATTCGTCCTTGTATTTAGTCCTGATCTCGTCCAAATTGGATATCAGCTGGTTGAAGGTCTCGCGGTCAATCACCAGGCAGGTGGAACCCTCCGGATCGTCGCAAATTATGTTCGCCGTTCGAAGATCGTCTCTGCAAAACGATATCGCGTCAATATCGACTAAAGACAGAAATAAGTATAATTTACCCTTGTAGCGCCTTCTCTCCGAAGAAGTCGCCCTTCTTCAGCGTCCGGATGAACTTCTCCTCCGTCGAGTTCGGCTGCTTCATGGTCACCTTCACCAGGCCCTTGCTGATGATGAAGAACGTGTCTCCGCGGGCGCCCTGCCTTATGATGTACTCTCCATTCGAGTACGACACCTCCTCCAGCACATCCGATATTTTGATCAGAGTATCTCCTGGTAAATTCTTGAAAAGCGGCACACTGACAAACAAAACAAACAATTATAAACAACAACCAACAAAAAAAAATACGTTAATTGCCTCGTTTTGCATAGGCCGATATATAGAGAAAACCGCATAACTGCCGGCAATTTCCGTTTCCTCGATCCAACGATTTCCCATCCGGTCCACACGAACCGTACTTAAAAACGCGCAACAGATCCGGAGTAATTGCATAATCGCATCTCTTAGCAGCGACATGACCACCACCATCCGGGAAATCCTCTTCATACTAACATTCGCGACAGTAAGTAGTAAAACGCATAAACAAACGTTTCATTTTGAGTTACTTCGTTCCAATTTCAGTGCTGCCAGACTCTGCCGAAGACGATTCGAGTCACGAAAGCCGAACACTGCGATCCGATCGCCGATTATCCGCTGAAGACCGCCGCGAAGTTTCGCACCGTTAAGGGCGTGCAGTACTTTGATTTCAACGCGAATTACACAATTCCATTCGCCTATAACGCAACAGTAATGAGTGATACTTGCCAAGTATGGTGTAAACGTGTATTTTTTTTAAATTTTAGATTGATTTTCACGTGGCCGTTTCGAAGAACGGCAAGAATTTCGTCCATCTGATGTCTCTGCACGAAGACGACGTTTGCAAATTTCACAAGAAGTACATGGGCGTATTCTACGATCAGATTTTAACGAAATTGGGTTTGCAGAAGGGCCAATGTCCCGTTCCCAAGGTTCCCTTTTGTTTTTAAGAAAATTAACGTACTAAGTAAAGTTTTTGTTTTCTTTTGCTTTTTTTAGGGAAATTATCAAATAAAAAATATGAAGTTAGACTTTAGCAGCATTCCGATGTACGCGTTTCCCACGGGAATAATCCGCGCTCGGCAAGTGGTCGAGAGCAAAGTTACCAAGAAGATATTGAGCTGCGTCGCGTTCGAGGTTACCAGTCAATGAAAGAGAGTTTCATTGTACTTTGTGTGTGTTTAGTGTTAATTTACCTCTTCAGGAAGTCCGTGTATTCGGCCTGTCTGATCAGACCGGTCCTCATCATGATCGTCTGGAAGCATGGTCTCTCGATGGCCCATAGTTTGCAGTCGGTGGCCGCCTTGATGGTGGCCGTCCTCTTGCAGTTGTAGAGGATGGCCAACTCCCCGAGGACCTTGCCCGGTGCTAAAGTGCTCAGATATTTGTTCTCTCGAGACACTTCCACGCGACCCTCTACAAAACACACCAAAAATAAAAATAAACAATTAGAAATAATAAAGAAATCTCAATTTGCAATACGATTTTAAAGAGTTTCAAATTTGATTCAGTTACGTAATCTTCGAACTTATTTGTAGAAAATCTGTTGTCAACTTTAGGTTTCTATATGAAAGTGCAGAAGAATTGGGAAGTGAAATTGTTTGCAAATGTAGAAGGAACGAAGTTGGATAATCGGAATGGAACTTTCTAGTTGCGTGGGTTCGAGGCCGAAAGGGCGTACGGTGTAAGAGAACGAGCGTCGATTAACCGAACAAAAGAGGCCGGAGCGAGTTAGTTGTTTAGTTAGTATGCCGAGCGTCGAACGCGGAAATTTCAAAACGCTTTGTAATAAATCACCGGAGGAAACAAACAAAATAATAATAACATCTAGAATTACTTAAAAAAAAACTTTACATAACTTTTTTTTTTGTCTCTTTCGTTCAAATATATTTCGAATGCAACGCGGATTTTGTGGTCTACGAAACCGCACGTACAACAGGACAGCATTTGCATTTAACACGTCGAAGAGAGAATAATGTATATTCATCTTCTAATTCAGCCGGAGCAATCGTTCAAGCCAGAGGTGTCCAAACTACGGCCCGCGGGCCAAACCAATTTCGTAAAATATAGGGCAAATATATCGGATGATCATTTGCAATCATTGCTAATAATTGGTGTTTCCGATTTGAATGCCAACTTTGAAGAAACTCTCCAGGAAAAAAAGTTCCACCGTTCCCATTAAAAATTGCATGAAATAATTTTATAATAATATAATTTAGACATGTTTGTTTAGTATTGTTATATCTGTAATTTACTATAAAAAATAAAATTCAATGCTGCTTTACTTGTAATAAGGTTTTTTAATTCACATATTTACAATTATTTTGCCCTCGCAGCAAAAAGTTTGG
Source organism: Nicrophorus vespilloides (assembly GCF_001412225.1). NCBI lineage: Eukaryota > Metazoa > Arthropoda > Insecta > Coleoptera > Silphidae > Nicrophorus > Nicrophorus vespilloides. The sequence goes on from NW_017095719.1 coordinate 11,351, forward strand.
ACGCCTCTGGTTTAAGCAATATATAGTATTCACCTCATCGCGACACCGATGGAAACGCAGCGGTTATGCAATTAAGAGACATCCGGTGAACTGGATCTGCTGTTTCCAGCGCGCGCTCTTTCTTTTCTCGTCTTTTCGCTCGAACGCTAATTGACTTTCAGTGTTTTTTTTTTTCGACAAAACAAACGACTCGTATAATACAGCACGCGCTTGTGTTGAAGTGAACACAACTTTGTTTTCATTCAAATCAAGTATGCATTAAACACTTGACCCGCATTAGTACGGTTTCAATCGGATTATCCGATTATGCCCCCAGAAAATTTTTCGTGGACGCCTATGGACTGAGTGAAAAGTCAAATATCTTACGTCAATTATAACCTTTAAACGTTTAAATTTTCTTATACATTTTTTAATGATATTGAAGCAATTTATAACAATTGTGGGAAAAATATTGAAATTTTATAATTCAAATATGCTTGCAGATTAATGCTATAGTTTATACAATTGAATTGCTAATATGCTAATTGTTCAATACTGAAAATGTTAAATGTATGACAATATCACGTATGTTCTAAATTGCTTCAAGAATTATTAAAATATGTATAAGAAATGTATTGCGTTTGAAGTTTGTAATTGACTTAAGATATTTGAGGTTATTACTCAGTCAAAATCAGTGGCGTACATAGCAACTAGCAACTATTATTTATAATTAATGACCCACCGGTGGGTCATGCCGTCGTCAATGTGTTAAATATATATAATTTGCGCAAATCACGCAAGCTTATTGTCATTTTTTTGACAATGACCGATTTGATAGTGGATCCGCAGATCCGCACGTGGGTCTTCCTGCCCATCGTCCTCTTGACGTATCTGGCGGGAGTGTTGCGTCACTATTTAACAGTGCTGCTGAGGAACGAGAGACCGGTGCAGATCGAGAGGATCCGGGAATCGCAATCGCTGCAACGCGCCGAGTTGACGCGGAGGAACGGAAGTTACATTCCGAGAGCGGGATTCGAGGCGAGGAGGAACGCTTTCGTCGCCGAGAACATCGGCACGCTGCAGGAGGTCCCCAACCAGACGAATCGTCATCAGCTGCCGAACGTCTTCGGCGAGGATTCGTCGGCGCTGAGGGAAACCTTCATGGCGAACCTGGTGAACTATCTGCCGATGGTTCTGATCGGCAGCTGGTTGATGTACCAGCTCTCCGGTTTCATCCTCACCAAGATCCCCATCCCGTTGACGCTGCGCTTCAAGCACATGCTGCAGAAGGACATCTACTTATCCGACCTGGAGGCGGAATGGGTCTCGTCCGCGTCCTGGTACTTCCTCAACGTCTTCGGCATGAAAAGCATCTACGCGATGACGCTCGGTGAGAACAACTACAGCGAGCAGAGTCTCGAGCAGGCGGCCGTGGCGATGCCGCAGGTTGCTGGTCGCGACCACCTGAAGAACGAGGTGGAGGCTTTGGTCATGTGCCAGCACGCGTTCTTCGCCGAAGAGGAACAACACTTCATCGTTTGGTAAGAAAGTCTGGATGTGGGCACGGCCGGTTCTATTTCCTGCACGCGCCTTCGAGGCACGCCCGATTGCATCACTTGCTGCAATCCATTTCTTTTTCGCCGAATGCCAACAGAAAGCGGTAACACCTAGATGGCGCCTCTCAAATACACACACCATTCCATAACACCAACATTACCCATTCACATTTCAAATTAAATGTTATGTTTTTTTCTTCTTCTTATTAACAAATAAATATTTACGCTATTTGAATTTCCAATATAAAATTGTAGATGGCGCAACAGAAATATGAATGCACGGTATGCAATATTCGTACTGATGCAACGATCACTAAATATTAATTCGAAATTCAATTATTTCGAACACCTCTCTCGTGGTGAATGGTACACAACGCAACGCAGTACGGATAAATCAGCAGGCGATTTCTGTTTCGCAACGTTTCAAAATGATTAAACGTTTGCTATTTTGCGCAAGTTTTCGTTACAGATTCAATCGCATTTATTTATGAAACTGTGGTAAACTGTGTAATTTCGCACGATTAAATTTACTTTGCAATGTACATGCAAATATCAGGGTTTCTCGACCTCGCCGTGACCCGATTGCTAAGCTGACAGCTGTCATTACAACATGAAACATACGAATTTTCGAGTTACCTGTGAACTTACCAGAAATCGAGTTATCACAAATGCTATCACAATTATCACTTTGGGCGTTTGTCAGGTTGCCCGTCCTGCGTTTTCGCACGCCGTACGAGTGCACGGGGACGACGAGCTTCGGTCTGGGTATGAGGAAGTCGTCGCCCTTGACGGCCGCCTTGTTCTTTATGGGGCTGGTGCGACCGTTCTTGTACAGATCGAAACCGTGCCGTTGGTCGTCATCGTTGTAGCTCGAGTTGGAGGTGAAGGAGTCGCTCTTGCGATTCTGGAACTCTTCCAGCGAGTCCAGACTACCGGACGCTGACAGATCTGGAGAACTGCGGCAGATGTTCTTCGGCGGAAGTCGCTGCCTGATCTTTTTGCTGTGCTCGTAGTAACCGCTGTCGTTGCGCGTCAGCCTGGTGGAGCTCAGGATGTACTCGTTCTGCTCGTCGATCCACTGGCTGATCCTCTCCGGATCCTCGGGCTCGTCGAGCCACGGAGGCGGATCTCCGATCTCCACGCTCTTGTCGTTGAATCGCACCGACTTCTTCGCGTGCTCTTGCGTGATCACCACGTTCCTGCCGATCTTGAATCTAGGCTGGAACAGGGCGTGCACTCCCTCCTGGAAGTCGTGCCGCGTCTTGGAGTTGATGCGCGCCAGACAACGATCGGAATGATACTTGGCGCCGCCTCGCACGCTTCCGTTCTTCGAGATTTCTAGTCGGTCTGACGATGGCTGTCCGGTCATCTCCTCCAGCAAGGTCTGGTACTGGCCCAGCTTGGAGGCGGCCTTAACGCTTCCCGGTGCCTGCGGCGCCGAATTCCCCGCTTCATTCCAGTTGGCCTCGTACAGTCTGTCCCTGGTGCTCGTAGGCACGTCCATCTCCAGCCAGGCCGGATCATCGTTCTGCACGGCCTTTCCGGGGTAATGCTTAATCCTCATCTTCAAAATCAAATACACATCAATATCATCAACACCAATCAACATCATCATCATCATCGTCGGACCAGAGAGAAAACCGGTTTCGCCGCAAATCGGACACAGATGGCGTTGTTCGCCTAACCCTTTCCATTCAACAACGAAAAAAAGACGTAAATATATAAAGATCTAACCGTGCGTTGGAAATGTTCTGCGGAATTGAGCGGAACGGAGCGGGTTCAACTCGGATCGCGGTTGTATAGGTCATGAGGCGAAGAGAAAGAGAGTGAGAGAGAGAGAGACCCAATCGACCGGCAACGCCACTTACTCAGCTCGCCGCGATCCGATACCGCACTTTTACGCCAACGCCGCTCTTTGACAGATCTAGGTTAGATAAATGTCAAAAGTGGAAAGCTCATTTCCACAAACATCATTGGAAATTTAATATAAAAAAAGACACACACTCTGATAGCTCAACTCCAATCAAAATAAATTATTCGATAACAAAACAAAACCATTAGTCAAAATAACTGTCATTAATTGACAGTTACCTAACCTATTATTATAATCACAATGAAACAATCAGTTAATTTCGAATTTGATTAGGTGTGGGAGTAAACAATATGATCAATTTCATATAACACGAATATAGTCAAACTTATTGTTCCGGAGATCCCAAACATCATATCTATCTAACCTGAATTGTTCAAACAAGGTCACGAAGCCAACCCAACCATCACAATGTGACAGATCGAAATAAAATTTAATCGCCATTATTTATGAGTTCACCAACGCGAAATTGGTAACCTCATTACTGTCTCTATCAAAGCTTGTTGATAATAATAATAACTGAATCTTACACTTAAAACAGATGTCATCTACATAAATACACGGATGACGTTCTTACGCGAAACCTCTTTACGAATATGATGCACGGAAGGTCAACGAAATTAATTAATTTGAACAACAGTTAAATTAAGAATTCCAAAGCAGATTTACGTTAGTCAGAATTACAAGAATGTAATCGTAAAACAATTACGTTGTAGATGATGTTTAGGAGACGTGCGAATTGGATGGACAAAAAAAAATCATCATTGCCAGATGACAGATGTCATTTACATTATAACCTCGATGACGTTAGAAGAACTAACGGACGCCTCTAGTGGCGTTATATTTATTTATTTATTTATTTTTTATTTCATTTACTATTCGTAAATTGTTTCTACCGTTTACGAAATTTCCGGGTCGAATCACGCGCGATCGCTTTGCGTGTGTGTGCGCCGGTGTGCGTGATTAACTGTTGTGCAATGGCCAATTGGAATTGAAACAACTAGTGAGGAGGAGGACGAAGAAAGGAAAAAGATAATAATAATAAGAAGTTTGAAGTCAAACAAGGATTATAATTAATCCGAGGCGAGTCGCGCACTTTGTTCGAATTCCGCGCCGAATGCGGCTGCCGGAGAGACGGAGACGGAGAGAGAGATAAAGGAAAGGAAGAAAAGCTTATATGAATATGGACCGTATGCAAATACGGTGATTTTGTCCTTGCAAAGTTGCATTTATTATTCGCATTAGGTTACACTTTGTGCATGTAGATTTAGTAATGTAGTTTTGGTTAATCAAGCAACTTAACCAATTCAAATAGTTTTGACTTTGACGTTCAGATCGATGAATGTCAAAACTAACCCTAAATGTCACAATTTCGTAATCAGCTGGTTTAAGATTAGCTGCCATTTTGAATTTTCGACTACAAATGAATATGAAACAAAAACAAAGCAGTGCGATTAATCTAAGAACTGTCAAAAGAGATGTTTTGCGGAATTTGACGTCCGGAATGTTTACTGCGCTGTTACATAAGCATTTCGTTTGTTTGGTTTGTGTACGTAGATTCAGTCATGTAGTTTTGGTTAATCAAGCAACTTAATAAATTCAAATAGTCTTACTTTTGACTTTGACGTTCAGATCGATAAATGTCAAACCTAACTCTAAATGTCATAATTTAGTAATCAGCTGGTTTTGGGATTAGCTGCCATTTTGAATTTTCGACTACAAATTAATATGAAACAAAAACAAAGCAGTGCGATTAATCTAAGAACTGTCAAAAGAGATGTTTTGCGAAATTTGACGTCCGGCATGTTTACTGCGCTGTTACATAAGCATTTCGTTTGTTTGGTTCGTGCATTCAGAGCGTGTCGGAAGAGATGTTCCGAGACTCTCGCATTAGAGCAGCCACTCTTCTATAAATAGTATGTGACGCGAAATTGTCCGAAAGGACAAGAATCATTGCCAATTTGGTAAAAGACGGAGGTGTGGTGTACCCACGAGGGGTCGTTTATCCGAAAAATTGTGTGCGCGTGGGTTTCTCGATTCCTGTGGGAGTCGAGTGAAAGCGAATGCAGGAGGATTTTGCAGAGGATTTTGCGAACATTAGAAAGTGCAAATAATGTTTATTTTTAAATAATATTGAATTATTAATTTCCCGAGAAATACCAACGAATCGACAACAAACAAAAAAAATATAGAAATAGAAAAGAAGTATGAATGCATGCACTACAAACTAGGCGCATTAATAATGCCACCGCGATAATAATAACTTTCAATTTCCTGTCCAGAGATTTATTTTTCTTACTTTCGTTCTCTCCGGTGCTCGTTGCTCGCTCTGGGCTTCGGGCACATTATTTTTTTTCCCTTCGTCGTCTCACCTTTACTCTCCGCAATATTTCAATCTTTATTTTTTTTATTTCTCTCTCTCTCTCTCTCTGTTTCACTCGAAATTTAAACGCGGTTATTATAAATTATGAATTCTGGCCGGCCTTGGGTCGCTCCGGTTCTTGTGTTTGGAAAGCAAAACCATCATCGTCGTCGTCGTTAACTCAGCTCGATCTTCCTCTCTCGACCAATTACATTTATACAATTTCCTAACAACCCCGCGCGCACGCAACCCTGAACCAAAAACAAAAAATTATAGCAAACTATAGAAACAATCGGTCGACAGTCATTTTTCATTCATTTGTTTGTATAGATGGCGCGTATTTCTAAATGTCAAATTGACATACGAGATGTCAAAAAAACGAAACGAAGGTGGCGTGCCAATAAGAGACGTTTGAGAGGAAACAGTGAAATTCTCGAGATTTTCAAACGAAACGCTTCTTCGTACCCCATCTCACCTCTTCGTGATCGTGTTTTTTTTGTGTGTTTCTTCTCTCATTTTTCTTTTTCTTTTTTCATTCTTTCCGTTTCCGAGAATGGAACTCTCCGCGTTCCGCGGGCAACTTAAGGCCGCGCAATTTCTAAACTTTCCAAAACGCCTTTTACAGCCGGAAATTTCACGAAGGAAAAACGCGTGTTAACACGAAAACACCATCCGATAATAACAGCTATCAATCTCGAGTGAAACTCACAAATTATATACACACACAAACACACCCCTATTTCATAAACTCTTTTATGTACTTAGTTAAGTTGACTTGAATTTCGAAAAGAGTTAATTAAGTCGTTTGACATTTGACATAAACTTCAATGTGACATTTGCTGTCACCGTTGACATGGGTAGCCGCCTTTGACATTTCGGGTTTGTTTCGTGTGTGTCACCGAATTTGGTATGCATGCAAAGCGTTGAGCGTCGATTGAGTCATCACATAAAAATATAAAATAGGTAAAAAAAAAACTTTTACTTTCATTGCGAGACGCAAGAGTTTTTGTATTCTGCAACCTTAATTTAAATGCATCGAACAAAACGAAATAACCATAAAACTAACGGAATAATCCGTGAGTGAACGGGAGCGGCGATCTTCAAAAAAAAAAATAAATAAATAAATAGAAGAGTCTCTCCGATATGCAGGAATCGAATTCGATTGGCCTAGTTCGTTCGCCGTTTGCGTAATCATTTCGAATGCCTTTTCGGGAAATTAGCTCCGCTCCGCAACGCGTTTATGTAACGCGACTAGACAAACGAATATATACAGACAACAAAAAAAAAAGAGTATAAAATCTCATAATCGACGCGAAACCTTTCGCAACTCTGTGTAAAAAAATAATGGTAAAACGATAAGCGTGCGTCTCCAGTTTCTTGACGAAATCCGAGAGGCTCTTTTGCAAATCACCTCTTTGCCATTCGTATCGAATAGCTGCCGTTCAAGGTAGAAGCAACAACAACAAAAAAAAGTTCGTAAACGTAACGTAACGTAAGAGAAACAACAGCAACAACAACAACAAAAAAAATGAGCAATGTTTGCATAAGCGATTCGATCTATTTCTGGAATAGAGGCAAGTATGTCACCAGAAGCGTCCGCATTGTTGTCAGCAATAGAAATTTGACGTTTCGTTGTTTGCATAGTGTGTAAAAATCAGCGTTTCCTAACGCAGTTGCACTGCGATTTGTGACAGCTGTCATGTAGCAACTTAACGCCGTCTAAGATGTGACGCGCATCGTATATGACATATAAAAAAGTGCATTGTTTTTGCGCTAATGAAATCTGTCATATTTGGAGTGACAGGTGACAGATGATGTATGCATGTCTTTATGTTTGTTTGGGGTGCCCGTCTGGGTCGAAAGCGAGTTTGTATTCGCGATGTGAATGATTGATAATATGTTGGAGAGTAGTAAGTGAGCGAGGGCGAAACGAGAGCGCCTGTTTTACATTGAGCGGTGGCGGCAGCATCCGGTTTTCACTTGCTCTCAGCTGGTTAACGTCTTTCGTCATTCCGACCGAAGATGATGATAACAACAACAACAAACGATACGACTCCCTTTTATAACATTATTATTTAGTTTTAAATTGGGTTCAATTTTCCAGAAGCTTCTTTGATTAGTCAGCAATTACACGATGGTGGAGTGAAACTGGAGCAAAGATTATGAGGGTTCACACAAATACCAAAGAAAAAATGCTAATTATACATACACGCCATCTATGTTCCGCATTTCAACGTCTAATTTGATAAACGTTAAATTTTCGTAAATCAATTAAAACATTTTAAATGTTTTTTCAAACTATTATTGATACGCCATCTACATTCAACAATGGAATTAGTCAGAATTGCGTTTACTTAAATTGGGATGAGACTGTGGTAACAGCAATTAGAAAGTTGATTGGCGAATCGAAATTCGTAGTCGTCTCCACTCGGAAATGTCAAATGCTTTTGATTTTCTTTTGTTTCGCTTTTCTCTGCATCAATCACGTAGCCTTGGCATACAAACGTTTTCTTCTTTTATTTTCTCTCGTTTCGCTCACACTCTTCCGTAATTACCAACTAATAATTAGAAATATAATAAATATTATACATTTTTCGTTGTTATTTGTTACGCGTCGCGAACTTCTTTTCTAAGTAAGTACGTAACGAGGAGCAAGCAAGCAACGAGAACAGAAGAAGGCCGACTTGCGGATGCCGGGCACGTCCTGAAATTTCTCGATAGAAAACTGTACACATTCGCAACTACAGTAAGTAAACGCGTTTGTTCGAACGTGACGTATTACAGTCAACATGCGAGGCCGAAATTCCCAAGGATCTGGTGACCTTCCCTCCACGAATTTAAAGCGGGAATATTTCACCCAGAGAAGAAGTCAAGGAACAAATGATAACATTAAAAAGAAAAACATATGCGGTAAAGATTAAAATCGCTTTCGTCGAATAAAATGCAAAGCGTGATTCACGATGTAAAACAAGTGTTTTCCGCGAAAACAAACAGTGATTCAAAACTTGTTCGAGTTAATAAACTATCAACAGATAGGAAATATCAACTTGTATTGTTTTTCCTTTCCCATTATTTGTTTAACTTTTATCGAGTTAAACCATGTGCGAAATTATAATGATGCACGAAACGGCGACCGTTTCGCCTCCTCTTGCGTTCGTTCGAACATATTTCGCTGCCATTAATAGAGCGTGAAACGTTGGAAAAGTGCAGAAAATGCTGTTTCGTGTGCATGCATTTTAATCCTTTTATATAATGTTCATTCGTTAAATTTATTTATATATAAAACTAATTCGTTTTGATTGTATTGTGTGTTGTCTAAAAATTGGTAAAAATTTAGTATTTTTGTTGGGAAATACATATTTTTGGGGTTGGCACCAAGATTAAATATGTTGTTTTTCCAATTGGAATAGCGCATTCGCTTAGAAACGCATAGGGCGGAGCTTAATAATAGTTTTTTTTGTTAATTTAAATATTTACTTTGGCAGCATCGTCATGTGAAGTTTGCTTTAATTCAAATTTTTTTTTGACATTTATTTTGAATTTGGTGAACGTTTATTATCGTCGCTGGTGATTTAATATTCGGTAAGTAGTTAAATATAAGTCTTACGTAAATGCGTGCGTTCATTCATTAAAGATAATTAATTTAAATTAGAGATTACGTCTGCGTTAACGCGTCGAATAAAGGATTAAATGTAATGTTCATTCGTTAAATTTTTATATATATAAAACTAATTTGGTTTGATTGTATTGTGTGTTGTCTAAAAATATGGTAAAAAATTAGTATTTTTGTTGGGAAATACATATTTTTGGGGTTGGCACCATGATTAAATATGGTGTTTTTCCAATTGGAATAGCTTCATTCGCTTAGAAACGCATAGGGCGGAGCTTAATAATAGTTTTTTTTTTTGTTAATTTAAATATTTACTTTGGCAGCATCGTCATGTGAAGTTTGCTTTGATTCCATTTTTTTTTGACATTTATTTTGAATTTGGTGAACGTTTATTATCGTCGCTGGTGATTTAATATTCGGTAAGTAGTTAAATATAAGCCTTACGTAAATGCGTGCGTTCATTCATTAAAGATAATTAATTTAATTAGAGATTACGTCTGCGTTAACGCGTCGAATATAATTGATCTTTTTAGAGCAAACGAAAGCAAAGAATAAGAATTTCTATGAGTCTCACATTCGGATTTCAATTATCAATTGTGGGCTCGATGGAGCGGGAACAAGGTTTAGATTTTCATCGTCTCTTCATACAATGATTAAGTTAAAAACTATAATTTTGTTTTTCGTCTAAACTATTAAAGATTGTGGAATTTATGGAATCGTTGAAGCTTGACGGAATATTCTTGGAATTCGTGTAGAATACAAGTTTTTTTTTGTTACTCCTTAAAGTTACAAATAATCATAATACATTTTCTTGGGTTTTTACACAAATTTGAAACTTAAAAATCGAGATAAACGTAATAATTTGAGTTATTTATAGAAATTTGTATAGAGTTTACAACATAATTTAGTAAACTGACGAAGTAATGTTGGGAATTGAAATTTCTTTTTCGCAGAAATTGACCGACGAAAGAAATGTTAACACACACGAAAAAAAGAAAAACCGAAGGTGAAGAACCGAAGGATCGAGTGGTAAATTGGTTTGGCGTGTCCGAAGGAAGAAATTAAAACCGAAGAAGAAAAAAAAAAGGTAAGAAAGGACTGGATAATAATGAAGGTGTAAAAAAGGCACCTCGACTACCTAATAGGACTGGTCGCAGGAGAATAAAAACGACAAAGCTTCAACTTCTCAAATTATAATGAATATTCGAACGTAAGACTTTTGCATAACCGAAATAGTTGCGCGGCAAATTACGAGAGCAAAACCGAAAGTTTTGCACCAAATTGCATTAATTAGACGTTACGCAATGTCAAAAAAAAATATAGAGTAAGTTAAACGGAATCTAATTGCGGAATAGAATTTGTCTAATTATATTTCAATTTCTTGCGCTGTATTTTCATTCGCAGATTCGATCTCGATGTAATCGCGTTAATTGGGAGCATTCAATTACGCAATTATTATAATATTGAGTATTAACAAGTGGGTTACAAGGAATACTGGAAAAGGTGAGATATTGAACTAGTTTTTGTTTTGTTTTAATGGTGATTATGATGATGAAGTTTGAGGTCGAAAATCGGTTTCCGGATTAGAATGTGTATGTGTATATCTCTCTCTTTCTCATTTTAGAGGTCAGGACGAAAACGTAAATCTAAATAACGTTTAAATTAATTTGTGCGTTATAAAAAAAACGAAACGAGTTTTCTCTGTATGCGTCCGAAGAATCAGTTGATTTTTCTGTTGCGATAAATCTTACATTTCGTTTGGTAAATTCCTAGTTCGATTGTCGTGGTTAACGAGTGTTGTTGTAGATGATGCTGTCCAAGAGGTTCAGGACCTGAAGTTAAATCCAATGGAGGCACACATATTGCACGCGGGTGTCGAACGTTCACTTTCTTGAGGATCCGAAACGCGAATTTCGTGGTGCGACGGAGAAGAGATCGCGGACCGGCGACGACGGCGGTGCTTTCTGTTCGGACGTCGGCCGAAGACTGAGTGACTGACGCAAGCGGAGTTTCGTTGCTGCTTTGTCCGTCTGACTGACTACAAACTGGCTGCTGCTGGCTGGCTGGATGGATGGAGAAGAGGAAAGGTAGAGGAGGCTCGGGTGGAACGAGAACCCGGACCCGGGGTCTGTGACGGGTCTGTCCTGTCCTCTCTGTCCCGCCACCATCATCGTCGTGTTCGTGGGAAGAGAGGAAAGCAGCAGCAGCAGCGGCAGACTCGGCGGTTCAACACCACA
>NW_017095719.1:22972-24160 GCF_001412225.1 Nicrophorus vespilloides
TCGACGACGAAATGCACAACAATCCACGATGTTCATGATGATGATGATGATGACTATGTTCATGATATTCGCGGCGATTGGGCGCACTCAGGTGCACCGGAGGTCAAGCGGCTCGCAGGAATTTCCATACCCGCCATTCCGTTTGCGACCTCAAGTGCCTGTCGCAGGAAAATCTTTTTCAATACACGGTCTTCGCAATGACGCAATAACAGCTGATAATTAAAAGATCTTCACAAAAAAAAAAACAACGCAAAATGATATCATCACCCGTCAACGTTTTCGCAATTCCGCAAACGATGATTAGATAAAGCGAAATGCAAGACCGAATCAATTTGACATGTGTCAAAAAAAAAATTAAATTGACGTGTGTCAAAATAAAAATAAAAATTGACATGTCAAAAAATAAAATAAAAATTGACATGTGTCAAGTACGGAAATAAAAGAATAATTTCATCAACGATAAATAAACGTACTAATCAATATTGTAAACGCATGCATCATGCTATTATGGGGCACTTTCTAAGTCGTAAGTAATTTGGAAGCCAATAGACTCGCGTCTGCTTACAAAGTAAAAGATGTAATTTAAAAAAAAAATAAACTTAGAAATTTAGGTTAAGTTAGAAACAATCGAGATATGTAAACAGTTTCAATTAAAATTGATTGAATGTTGAGAAATAATGCAATTATAATACGAAATGAAATGTCAAGTTGGATTGAAATGTTTTGTGTCGTAAATTGAAAAAAAAAATAAAAACAAAAAAGTCCAGGCAGGCTTTGAGAAATGCGTAACGCATATGATGATGCAGCAATCGAATTCGATATGTATATGATCGTTTAGAAAGGGAAAAAAAAGACATGATTATGTTATGTACTAATTTAAATAAAGGAAACCCCGATTCATGCGCAATTCAATGCGTGTACAATTGTAATGCGAAGAGAATTAAGAGAAACCTCAAGAAATAATCGTGTGCAAACGAATATACAAAACTTAGATATTAATTAATATGCGTCATTTGTATTAATTAAACCAGTGTTTTCCAAACTTGAAGTTACTACGCCTCCCTCAAAAGTATGTAATCATTTGGCGCCTCCCCTTTCATAAAAAGAACGCGCATTACAGCAATATGGACAAGAGCACAGTAATATATCGGAATGTATCTATACTTGCTGGATTCCCCAAACATTCAG
>NW_017095720.1:0-54896 GCF_001412225.1 Nicrophorus vespilloides
AAATAGGTACTATCAGTGTATGTTCAGATCCACTATCGTGGACACCCATTTTCATTTCATAGACCCCAAATTTTTTTTTCGCTGACGTAGACTCCTTGCAGGTTGTCATAGACCCCCCTTGGGGGTCGATATAGATCACTTTGGGAATCACTGCTGTATACTAACCAGTCACTACAAAAATCACGGCGCCACATATAAAACGTAGGGAAGCGCGCGATGGGTAAAATTTTTCCTGGCGTACTTTAAACTACAGCTGACAAGTAGTGACTGCTCTAAAATTAGGATAATTTTAGGTATGCCTTCAGAATAGTCCATTTGGCAGGTACTGAGGGGCGGCAGCACGTAACTTTAAAAACAAGTCGTTTAGAACAAGGTATGTGTATTTTTTACACACTGCGCGCGTGCACACGGGTTAAAGCAATATAGGTGAAACTGGATCATATTTAATTAAAGCACTTTTTTGTATATGACTTTTTTCATCACTTTGTGAAAGGAGAGACAACAGAATTTATTATTAATATCATTTAAAAAAAAACAAGTTTCAATATAGGGTAAACAATAATTGCTCCATCTTAGAATTTAATAACACGAAGTTCTCGATCTCTTCCACATGATTGATCAACATCAGTGCCATTTTCTTGTGAAAATAAGCAAGGATCTGGAACGAATGCCGCACATGTTTGCGTTTATTAAACGCATTCCTCTATTGAATTAGAGTGACGGGAAGGCTGCTGTCAATAGCGAAGATATAAATATTCTTTTGGAATTTAAAAAAATAAAAATGAAGAGATTATTAACGGGAAGCTTTTACGGCGGATCTTCTATATTCCGTAAAATAATACAAGCCTAGATTTCTTGCAGAAAATAACAAAAAAAAAACAGAATGCAACTTCGAAGTGGAACGTGTCGCTGGTATATAAAGCAAAAATAAAGGAAATTCAACTAATAATCTCGAAGCAAGAGTATTGGATCGAAGGCATGGATGTATAGATAGATAAAGAGAGAGAAAAAGATGTTTGAAATGCACATGTCACTATCGGGTTTCTATATAATGAAACTCGCAGTCGATGTTGGTTGGCACAGATTCTTTTTTCTGCTCACAGCAAAATGGATATGAACAAGGAGTATCTACAAATACGACTGGTTGTACGAAATGAACATGATTAAAAATAAAAAGAGCTTCACGCAATTTGTAAAGCTAATGAAACAAGGCATGTACATAACCAATCCCATTCTAAACGACATGAAATTCAAACGACATTTTCGAAATTTGCATTTTAAAGCTTTGCAACAAATTGCTATTTATTGTTATTATTGCGTTGCGGCTCCGCGTGAAACAGATTCGTTCGGATTGCAATGAAACGAGGCGGAAGCGTTTCATGTGGAATTAGAATATTCAGTTTCAGGATTGCCGGTTTTCAGTTCGCCGCGTTTAACATTCGTAAAGTTAAGCTGTAATTAATACACAATCGTTGTGCTGCTGCATTTCGAGAATATTAATAGGTATCGATTAATTTCGAATCAATTCACTTTGCAAATAAAGAAAATCGGCCACGCACGTTCACCGAGGTACCGTAATTGATGCGATGGACGAGACCGAAACGGCGTTAAGGAATTCAATGTTATCCTACACGGATCACAATTTGGATCTATTTGTTCGAACATTGTAACTACAATTTAAAAATGCTGTCTCCTGCAGTGGAGCCGTATCATATCTCAATTGATTTCAATACCCTCTGGACTCTGTGTTTACTAATGCTAATACCGTGATTTGACATGTTCTTCCTATGCCGGCTCCATTGAATATCCAATTACCCATTTACAAAACATCCTATTCATTCGCTCTTTAAATGATTCCTTTACCGTAAATTATTATTACATTACCTCATTCTACATATATACCATTATTATTTTACAACCGAAGAAGCAGAAGAAAAATGATATTCACTAAGAGTTTCAAAATATAATGCAATTACATGATGCACAAACACTAAAATTTACTTAATTACCTGTCAAGTGACTTTTTGACACATGGCATTTTCACAACACTATTAACTATCTTATAAGAAAAAAACTCTGCAATCTTTCCTCACAATTAATAGTTTCGTAATGAAGCGGTGGAAACCTTGCGAAATAAACTATTAGTTCATGATTTAGTAGAGGCGTTTCCAGAATCTAATTAGTCGGAATTTAATAAAGCCCTTCGAGGGCCGTGAGCTCGGAAATATTAAACGAGAGCTTGACCCACAAATAGCTTTTTTTTTCATCCTTCTTCCACCACCGCATTTATTTTCATTTTTCTCTCCCCTTTTTTTCAGCCGCTCGTAAATATTTTACGCGGAACGAAAAGGCAACAAACAGAACGGTGCCGCTTTTTATTAGCGTTCCTAACCCACGCAGAGAATGTAAAGTTTTATTGTTTTAAGTGGAGAAAAAAAATGTACATGGTATTCATACACGCATCGAGATAAATTCATTTATCTAAAAAAAAGTGAGAATGTTCTTATTATTGTTACAACTTAATTCAGTTTACATTTTAAATTTAAATGCAAATTTCTTGTGTGCACTTTTTTTTCATTTTCTTGTCCTGCTGTTGTTCTTTTGGTGTTTCGAGATTCGCGAAATTAATTTTCTGGATGCCCCCGGACATCGTGGCATGCGGTTTTCGCCGTGAAGAATTTATATCCACTTTTACACGTTTAGTTGCGGTAACTTTATAGATGCAGATTCCTCAAACATTTATAAATTATTAAATATTTAATGCGTACCTTTGATGCGATGTACTTAGATGTTCGGAACGTCGCCAGTTTAATTTTATACCAAGTTCATTGGAATATTCGCTCGGGTAGTTGCAAGAGAACTTCTTCATAATTAAAGGTATCAACAAAATTCATATTCAAACATATAAAACATCAATATACTTGCAAACCTAAAGAAAACCCAACCTTAAATTACCTAACCTAATAAAACCCACATACTTTGACAACTTCATTAAATTGTGTTATTAACTATATAAGAAAAGTTATAATTATAAGATTTATTACTGTAATTATATAATTAAACGTAAATAATTACAAAAGGAAATACACACAATTTGAATCATAATAATAAATGTTATAACTTTATATACATTCCTTTTGTTAAGATGTTTCATATACAATGACGTTATCGAACATGTCTCTCTCTTTATGGTAAAACCGTATGTGCATATTTATTTTGCATATAAAAGGATACCAAACAGCGTATTGCTCTTCATTCATATTATTGCCTATACTTACCAAAGATTCTTCAAATATAAATCGGCATTGATACAAAAGGTGTATGCAGTATGAATTTTCGAAGATAGTGTCGGTTATATATTTACATATTTTTCTACTGGAATGGAAATACTCGAATGTATGTAAATAATATATGAATAACGCGGTAGTTGAGTGCTATGAAAAAGTCGATTCTTCCTTCGTTCTACCACTCAGCTCGCTCGTCTTGCCTGAGTGGACATCCTCATTTTCATGCAACAATGCTATCTTTATACGATGACAACATTACAATACGTGTTTCGAGTTAATTACGAATGTAATTGAGTTTAAATTGTTCGCAATTACGTTTTGCATTTTACGTAAAACATTCAAAACTTCACATTTCGAATTCATGATACATTTATAAATGTCAAATAAATAGTACAAAATATGTGCGAACATGTACGAATACCATGATACAAATTATTGAAAACTAAGTGCATTCACGGTACAATAGAAGTTTTTAAAATAAATAATAGATAATCTGCAGAAATAGTTATGTTTATTTTAATGAAATGTTATATATTTTGTTTAAACTTAGTCATCCACGTTAGAAAAAACAAGTGTTTTACTTTATATATTTGTGTTATCCAAGAATAATAAATTCGGTGTAAAACACACATTTTTTATTTAGGTTTAAAAATATGTGCGTTGTATAATCAAGAAAATTATTCTATCACAGCAAAAATTGTGTTAATTTTTATTCAAGGTGAAGTAGAAAAAATACTCGAAGTATAATTGCATTCGTGTTGTTATGCAATTAAGATATTATGTTATATGATAAATTCAACTTGCTAACTATTCACTTGTAGAATTGAATTATGTGAAATAGGAAATATGTTAAGTATTTTAGCTTTTGATTGGAATTATGCTCGGTGTCAAGCAGCAGCTGCTGCTGTTTGTTGAAGCTCAAGTGTAACAGTAGAAATATACAGATGCAAAGAGATTTTGCAAATCACATTGAATTTGAGTTATAGTAAACATTAATGAGTGAATGTTAAATGCGGTAGTTAATTGAATGCATAGCCGTGTGCCAAGAAATGTAATGTGCAGAAGTAATGCTCGGAATGCCGAGGAAAAGGAGTCTCGGTCGGCGTAGATGTAAGCAAGAAGTGGAAGAAGAAGAAGAAGCAGCAGCAGTCGGGGAAGATTTGCATTTAAGAATCTCCCAGTACAGTTGAAACGGCCGGCGGCGCGAAATTATCCACCGTTTCCTATTGCGCAATTATAAGCTACACATTGTAATAATATCCTCTCGACATTTACTCTGGCGATGCTGCATCGAATTAATTAAATTAACCAGGAAGCTCCGAAGGCTCGTACCTAAATTACTACTATGCCGAACTAGACACCAATACCGGAGAGTCTCAAAGCAAGTCTTGCAATTGGAATTACATTAAGCCTAATTAAACGTAACGTATGCACAAATGCGTTCGTAAAGATGCTTCCTTAATGCAAAGATTGCGGTCATTTTCTACCATTACTTTCCAATAAACAGTTTTGATTTTGTTTTTATTTGTTGTGAGAGCGTTTTGCTATTTCCATCTGTGATAATGAGCGGAGCAAATGTGCGAAAAGAATACACTTTTTTCTTTCTTCGTCCCCGTCTATCTTAATGCTTGTGAAATAGGTCACGAAGATTTAGTCACTTGGCCTGTGCACACAATTACTATTTAGCGCGTTTAATTTCCATGCAAGGAAAACACATGACGACGTCGAATTCACTTCGCAGCTAATAATATTACCTCTTGTACCAATAACCAGACGCGATGTGAACAAAGAATAAACACAAAGAACAAAAACAAAGCTTGATGAAACGGAAAGAACGTAACAACGTGCCTCATTATGCAAAACGACGTTCAGCATGATTCGGAGATTTGTTTCGAATCAATTGGGGTTTTGCAAATGGAGTGCTGCTCGGTCTCAGGTGGAGATCACAATGCACGTCAATTCCGAGATTAATAATTCCGCTCGAAATGGACTTGATGGGTGGTTGCGGCTTTTTTTTAAACCATCTTCGGCTATTAATTATAGTGAGTTCATATATTACCTGCATTCGAAGAGGATGTCAAAAGTAATCTTCGAAATTTTGCTAAGAGTTTTTTGAACTTTATGTAATTATTTTACTGCTTGCTAAATAATATTACTATCCTAATTTTAACCCTTACACTTTATCAATATTTAATTAAATATATAGTAAAACATTGAAACTAGATTTGTATTTATGTAGTTTTCAGAAGTATACTCATTTTTTTGCATTTCCATTTCAGGAAATATTTTAAGTTCTTTGAATTAAATACAAATAATAAGTATAATAATCCATATATTTTGTAACAAATGAAAGATAATTTGAATATATAATAATTAAAAAGCATTAAAGGATTTCATCTGGAAATCTTGTTAATACGAAAACGGATTTTGGTGCTTTAAGTGTTTCCCTTTTGTATGTGAAATGCGATGTTCCTCCAACCAAACTCATCAAATTACGAACTTTCTTCCAAGCAGGTGTTATAATTTAAGCCAAAATACTAAATTACGTAAGATAATTACAAGGCTCATGAGTAACGGCTTCCCAACTCCGTGCAGCGTGCTCTGGATTTCATAAATGGGCCTTTTGTACAGTAAAACCCTGAAACGGCCTTCTTAAGACGCAAATTTATTAAACCACTTTCCACAATACTTACTCGATATCGCATTATTTACATGCAATATAAAATGAGTCGGTAATCGATACACTTTTACTTTAAAACATGTTGTTATATAATTTATTAACATGTAATAATTTAATTTTCAAATCTTAGAAAAGTCATAATACATTTTAGTTTTTATTATTAAGACATTAAATAAGAAATATTCATTATATTTATTGTAATGTATTGTGTGAATTTGTTTGTTGTTAAGATTTATTACTCTACTAAATTGTCTTCAATTTACTGGACTAAGTTTATCTCTAGCTGACAAAGTGTAATCCCGGATTCAACCTGTTCTCATAAACACTCAAACATTATGTACTTCAACATGTAAATTTATTATTGCATATATTCTAAAGTTAATTTCTAAGTTAAAATATTATTATTATAAAATTAATATAATTAATTCTAAACGATTTACTGTTATAAATAAAATTAGTTAATTTAGTATTTGTGTATTAAATGAAAGTGTCCAAATAGAAGTACATTAATTACATAGTTTAAGATTATTTAATGAAAAATATCAGTTATTATACCGGAAGCTTAGTTAAAAGTAAACCTAATTACTCTATAATTATCTGATTTTAGAAGTATTAAAGATGAACGTTGAGGATGTGTGGGATAGTAATTCGTTACATAATTGGAGATTGATTATCCGGTAATGTTTTCCAACAAATGGAAGGCCCTTATCGGGGAACCGATTTCCTAGCTCCATTAGCAGAGACTTATTTCCACTGAAACCCTTATCCCAGCATCAAACAATATGCGGGTGAAACAGTTTATTTTTCAGCTTTGTGAATACTTCGACTTTTCTACACTCATCGAAATTGGAATGTCACAATGCTAATTATGTAACACGATATTGGGCGTAAGTTCTGAGTAACGAGAGATGTAAAATGTGAGTTGCAGAAGGTGTGAGTTGTTGTCGTGTCGCCGTGGAAATGTAACATTTGTAAAATGTCAAAATTAAAATAGATTGCCGAACGTCATCGTGTCGCAGAAATAATGAAATATCTGCGCCGGAGAAAATGATCACGGTCTATTATGCCTTGTAAGTCAAAGATGTAATATCAGTAAGCTGGTGTCAGATATTTAAGCCCATTTGTCGTTGATAGGGGACCCTCAGAGGTGTGGGAAACTGCAAGATGATTTGTGGTTATATTTTTCAATTAATTTACCATATAATCTCGAATATAATTTATACTAATTGTACTTCTCAAAAAAATGGGGGTGCATTTATACTCGCTTACAAAAAAAAAGTTCCAAAAGTTTAGAATTTGCTTTTGAAAAATGATGGTGCGTATTATACAAGATTTTATCGTAGACCCCATTTCAATCATCAATTCATCGCAATCTATCTATATCTAATTGATTATCATCAGAATATATCAGCTATTTCATGAAGACCTTTACTTTTATTCAAATCCTAGAGTGATCGGAATGGGAAGCTCTGTAACAAAGGAACAGAGGCGTGTTTTAACATACACGATGACAGCTCCATTATATTATGCCACAAAGTGTATCGTAAATAATGGAAACAGTACGGAGCACAATCGACGATTATTCTAATGGTCTCGAAAACATCGAATGATAAATGCACGGGAATTTACGACCGCAATTTGCTTCAAATAATAAAATTATTATTGCCCACGAGAGGTGATTTTTTCCTTCCTGCCCTCGTTTTACTGCCTCCGCTTATTAGGATGTCGCGAATTACGTTCGCCAATTCCTGCTGATTGTTCAGAAATTGTCTTTAATGGAAGCAAAAACACGAGAGCACTTCCCACGTCTACTGCGAAAAGCGATTTTCGATTTTTCGCTTCCTTGTACCTTTTCTTCCGCAAAGATCTTGCACTCCAGGAAGAAGCTAAAAGGGATAATGCCCTTACATTTTTTATACCTAAATCTCTTTCTCTCTGTCTCTGCGTGTGGAAATGGAGATAAGCTGTTTTTTGCAATTTTCTTGTGCATCGAACGTATATTAACGTAGTATCTAGGGAGATATTAAAAAAATGAGCATTCACTGCTTGGAATCTATTGATTTTATACTCGAAACGTTAATGCATTAAGTATTAATGAACGTTATATAAACTGAAGTGCATTCAATAGAAAGACCTCAGCCTTTCAAATCGGAAAGTTTACAATATTTCTAAAGCGCAATATAATATATAAAATTTCATCAAAAAGCCTTACCCTCAGGAAATGTGGGTATTTGATGTATGTCAACATAAAGTTAAGCAACATGTATCGTAGATAATACACGAATAGCTGATAAAAGATTTTAAAAAAATAACATCAATCATAATCATTGCATTCAATTAGTATAGAAATATTTTAAGAAGTAATATAACAAAAATATTTATTGCAATTTATTGCTATTGAAAAATGTTACTATTACGATTCAAAAAAAATATTGACTTTTATATTTTAACATAATGATCAATAGCTTCTTAGAAACAATTCACATACTTAAAAATCGACATGTGTTTAGCCCACATGCATTGCAGTCACATAATTGCTATATTATATATAAATAATTTGTATGATTTAAGTGGCCTGTCTCATTCTGAAACACTTGACACTCTCATATACATAATTAGAATGCATTGAAATGTGAGCTAATGCATATACTTCGGCCGATTAACAATTGTTTAATGTCGCGCTTTAGTTGTAAGCATATTGCATTGGTGCAGGTGTTATACAAGCGTTTAATTGGTCAATGCATTTCCAGCGCAACTAATAATAACAACAGTTTATCAGTATAAACACATGCAGTGAATTTCAAGTATTTATGCTAATTATGGGAATTCCAATGTATATTTATTGCTAGTAAAGTATATAGTTTCAGGCTGAAAGTCGTTAATAGTAAAATAATAAAAAAAAAATCACTTTATTTATTTAAATAAAATATAAAATTCTAGAAAAGCTTAGGACGAAATAAAATCTTGTTAAATATATTGCTTATGTAATGAAAACTTACTTAATCTTACATTTACTATACAATGGGTGATTGGTTAACGAACAGTTGGAATTTCTAACAAGTCACTTGGCAAAGGATTTGTATGTTAGGATAAAGTCATGTTAGGATGATGAACCAATCGATTGACGTTACTTTTGGGTTAACCGATGTATTAACGAACAATGCGAATTTATACACGGATTATGTTCATTTATCGATCATCCACTGTATTTTAAATTAAACTTATACTAAAGAAATATATTTGAAAATGTTGAAATGCAATATTTACCGAAAATGGGAAATATTCGTTGATTTTCAATTTATTTTCATTGAGAAATAGTAAATTCTATAAAATATGTATTGTAAAGAATATAAATAGAAAAAAAACAGAATATAAATAGAAATTTAAAAGTAAACTGAAATTGTCACAATAAAAAATATTTTACAATTTATAATGTTTAATGAAGAAATAACATCAAAATGTTTACAATGTTAAGAATATTAAATGAAACACCTGCAGCAATATTGTTTACAATTAGCAGCGTTTATTAATAACTTAATTTGTATGAACGGACGAAGCAGAATAAAAAAAAAATGTTGGAACGTTTACTGCGCGGATGGAGTGTGCCAAAGAGCGGCTTTCCTATAATTAAAACAGCATTAAAATTTATATGCATCGGCCGTTTGCGGTAATCGATTTGAAACGCGAATTAACTGGACGTCGGTCGTCTCGTTACGCAACCGTTCGGCGGCCGGCGATTTATTGGCAGTTTCCAGCGGAATTTTCATTCCGTCCGTCCACAGAACAGAAGAAAACGAAGAATAAGAAGAAGAAAAAAGGCGCCGAGGACGAGAAGAAGTGATGCTTCGCGTCCTGCGCTTGCGTTAATTAACAGCTCAGATTTATCGCCTTCTAATTTGTATACGGTGGAAGTCGTTGGATATTGTCAATATCTTAGGTTCGTTTTGTATCTTTCCGAAGGTATTTCATGTCATTAAACGGTGATAATATAAAAATAATTGAAAGAATTTCTGCTTGTTTAGCATTTTTTTGTTGTTAATATTTATAAAGATTTAGTTTATTATAATATTAAATTGAATATTTTACAAATTAATAATTAATTTATGTATTTTTAAGTAATTATTCATTAATCTTGTATGTATATTGCATGAAATATTTTGTTTAAGCCTTTCTTGTTAAATCATTTTTCTTTTGACTACTTATATTTATAATTTGTTAGTACATGAGGTATAATTGATTATAATATTATTAATAAAATATTTTTTCAAAATAATAACATTTATTGCAACAAATTACCATAATTACGCAACTAAGTGATTGCGTATTTTAAGTAAGAAGGAAGATTTGCCAATCTGTTTTTGTATGCGTTACATTGAGCTTCTTGTGCTTTGAGGAACTGAATTGATAATGGATTGATATGGGTCTCATCAACTTCAATGGTTTTCATCAGATCATTGCACATTTTTCAGAGATAAATCACCAGAACGAAATTTGGCAAATCTATTTTGACCCTGCCTTTATTTTAATGCTTCATTCCCATATACGACACACAACTTCTTGTGTGCTTGCGATGCGATGTCTTTTCGAAAAAATACAATAAAATATGTCAGAAATGCGCGTCTTGTTCTTCCATTTTTCAATTGGGATAAAAACAAAACTAAATAACTAATCGATAGATTATGTTTTACTAAATTAAAGGTGGAAGTCCAAACAACAAGAAAGCAATATGTAAGGTGCTTTGAACACATTGACAAAAAAAAAAGAATGTGCTAAGACTTGACAAAATCCACAACACTTAGTTACCAACCCAATACAACTCAACAAAATAACATCATAAGAAAACATCATAATAAAACAAATTGAATTGTTGCTATACATTTTCAATTACATGTAATTTTGTTAAAAATAAAATACGAAAAATTATTATTATTTTTAATTACTTTTATATTAATTATATTGTGTCTAATGGTAGTATATCATATCATCTCTTTTTTTTTCATAACAACAACAAAATATTTCTATACTAGTATGCATGTTAAATATTTATGTTTCATTTTACGAATACTTTTACGAATTATTTTAATTAATATTGTCTACATTCCAGTTTAAAAAAATTTCTACTTCTGTAATTAATTGAACAATTTACATTTGACATTCGAATCTGCCGGTCGATCTACATGTGTCTATATCAGCGTTTCTTAACCTTTTGTTTTATAGTAGTTGTATTGCGACCTAAATAATAACAGTTTTTTCCCCAGATCCTCGCTTAGTCACATGGTGATAGTTGTCATTACAAGACCAGTATCAGAACTGCTGCTCTACATTACAATTAGCATTGGTTAACATAAACATTAAATTTTAATAGAATTAAACTCTAATAACTGGATTCGAATATGTCACGTAATTCACATGTAATACTGGTATGTAATTAAATGAATTTGTTGGATTAATTACTAAATTCTCGGTTTATTCAAATTTTGCTAGTACATAATTCTGTTGCTATAGCGACAACTATAACAATCAATATCTATTATTTTTGTCTATCACGTTTCCATGCGAATAGAAATTGAATGAACGACGGCTTTAAATCAGTCTCGCATCGATGCTCTCTTTACAATTTCCATTCGGTACACAGTTTTGTAATGATAATCCAATTACGGTAACGTTAAATCTTTGTTTCGCTCCGCTTGGGGCTAATTTCAGAAGGTAAATTATTTGCAAACAAGGCTGCCTGCCTGCATTCGCCGAGCACCTGGGTGTTTCTAGTAAAACGTAACGATTTGTTTGCCCACCCCGGAATATCCGGCCTCAAAAACACGAAGCCATAAACTAAACTTCGCAATGGTTTACTTTATTTTCTACCATCCGCGTTCCCCATCCCAGTGAACAAAAAAATGAAAAAAAAATAATTCGCAGGGATATTGGGTTACATTCGTGCCGGAATTCTTGTTGATTCTGTGACCCTTTTATTTTTCACAGTACGCGAACAGGAGAAAAAAAAAATAAACAAAACACAAGCAAAAACTTGATTTAACAATCGCTTCTACTGTTTCACGTTCGATATTTACGTAACGGTCGGTGCGCAATCTCCAACACTAACACCTATTCTTCGTGGGTTTTCTTAAGCTGAATTAAGCTCTGGGCGGATTCTTCTACTAAATTGAATTAAGCTCGATTTACTAGAAATTTATATAATCAAAGCGAGGGCGTTTCAAGCGAAAGGGCGACCCCGGCTAAGCCCAAACGCGCCCACTATCGAATTAAGCGGAATTATTGTGATTATGTAATTGAATTCGAGTTTTAAGCAAACACCGTTTTATGGAGTAAATTGCACAGCAATTTCATCGCAGCGAACGCGAGATTATGCATAATAAGACTAAGACGGCTTACATTTATTCACTTATTTTATAAACGTTTCTTTTATTACTACTTTCTTTACATATTTTGCATATGATTTATTCATAAGAGCTTTGTCTGTTTCACTGACTCACGGATTTTTGCGTCCCCAAAAATAAAACAAAAGAATCTCACTCGCACAAAGCCTCTTGATAAAAATAAATGGCGGGGATTTTAAAAATAAACCCTGTCAATGCTATTAGCTGATTAACTATTTAGAGAAACAAAGGGACGCGTAATCCGGTCTGGTCAAAAGCTAAATGACGGTTGCGTATTGATCAGGAAATATTCCATAGTGTAATACTGCTGCGTAATGATGCACAACCCTTACTTTAATTATTAATTAACGCGTTTAATTAAATGTTCAATTCATAGCGTAAACTATTTTTTGCTCATTACTAAATTGGGAGCGTTTCAAAACGTGCCATAATAAAGAATTTAATATAAAATAAATGTAAAAATGCTGGTAAAGTTGCTGCAATGATATATCGATGTTTTCCATTGAAGCATACGGGAAATCTGGTTTTCATTCAAGCGACGTGAAAAATAGGTAGGCCTTAAAGGTGTTCCCGACAATCAATCTCCAGACGTGGATGTTGAGGCATCGTTTATAAATTCCAATAAAGTTATTTATCTCTATTTCTCCCCTTTTTTTTGTATCGCGGAGACGTTTGATATTTTTCATACGTGATTTGTTGAATTGATAAATGATGGCTTAGGAAATAGTGTCATTCCATAGCGACAGCGTATCAATTTTCGAAATAACAAAACCGATACTTTCACCATTTGGGATGTTATTTCGATATCGGCTTTGTTTCCACATGTGACTAATGAAAATGGCCCTAGCACGTGCTCAGGGTGAGTTATCGTAAAATTTTACGAGTTTTCATATATACATTAGCGCTTAGGGCCTTATAAATCCATTTGTGCAATTACTAAACAAATATAATGTGATAATATTTACGATAATCAAATTTAAAGTTAATGAAAGCAAAGCAAAAGTTTTGGTTTCAACTCAGGTTAAAAATAAAAGAAGTTTTTATATTTAACTTTGTTTTATAACTTGTTAACAGTTTTTGTTTCTTTGTTTCAGGTGAGCTTCTTCGTGTCTCCTTTATGTTCGATGTTCAATTGCTTGTACATCCAAAGTTTGGGTGAGTTTTTCAGCGGGACGTAAATAAGTCGCACTTAAAATAGGCGGATGTTGTTTAATTTACTTTAGCTCAGCGTGTCTCACCTACTACTAGCAACACATCATAATTTAGGTCACTTTCGACAAAAACATGATCATTCGGCTAAAATTAACCTATAATAGGTTAAAAAACGTCGCAGCTTCAATATACAAACCACATTGTTTGTACACAAAATCACGTACATTTATCACGTACTTAAATACAATATATGTTTTGTGTCAATATTAAAAAATTACATGTGTAACATTTAGAAATTTTCTAAAACAAATCAGAGATATTTCTATTGTTTATCTTAAAATTTTTACCATTTTATAATAATATAAGTATCTCACAGAAAATGTGTTAATTTAATAAATGTATTATACACTTACTGATAATAGAAATTCAATAAGTTAATTAAATTTAAACTTTTACTAACTACATTAATTTAATTTATCATTTTTCTAAATAATAAATTACAAAATAAACTGTGTTTGTTTTCAAGTTATTTAAATTAACACTTTTGTTAAAAGAATCAAATTTATATTATATATGTTACATTATTTTAACATACAATTTATAATAGTTAATATCAAGTTCTTGATAGCAGTTAAACATCACGGATTAAGGATATTACTTGAATGGGCTTCATTAAATTTAACAAAATACATTTTTAGAGTAAATTGAAATAACATGGAATCATTAATTACAGTTATCAAATTATTATAAAATTATATTTATTAACATAATAAAGCGATTTTTTTTGTATTTATTTTTGTATATAATCACTTAATAAAAAACAGTTTTCTAGTTCACAAAAAATAAATATTTATATAAAAATGGCTCAGATTTAAATTTCGCTCTTGTTGGGACATTCTATAAAAGCAGTAGTTTTCTTTTACAAACAAATGTATTATTTAACTGTACAAAATATATAATGCTTTTATTTGTATACATTTACTATATTTCCATACTATATATTATTAAAACCATTCAAATCTTTGTTCTCTGCAAAACATTATGCAGGCACCTAAATCGCTCGAGATTTTATTAAGTAGCGGTACTAATCATAAAGTCCTAAACAACAGTTTGGTGGCAATTAGGGTTTATACAAAAACTGGATATCAAATATTCATAAAAAATAGATAGAAATGATTTTTACAACCTTTTTTCTATTTATGTAATATGTACAAAATTAAAAAAAAATATCAAATCTAAAAAAAACAAACTTCTAGAATATTACAGAAAACTATAAAAAAGCGAATAACAATAAATTACTATAAAATATTATTTTATTTCTTATTATTAAAAGTATTTAGAGCATTACATAATGAATCTATTTTACGTTCTTCAGGTTTTTCTATTGTTACATCTATTCCATTTCGTTAAAAAATTAAGAACAAGCTTTAATTCCTTCCCAACATTCTCTGTATATCATTAAACAGACGATTTTGTTTCAAAATGTTTATGTTAATTAAGTCATGTTTATATTTTACTACATCTAGGCATTTTTTTAGTTCGAATTATATAAATTTCTTAAACAAAACGGTTTTTCAAAACTTTTGTGTAGTAGTTCCGCCACTGCAGTGTAAAATACTAATATTGTATAAATTATTATTAAAACGAACTTAATTTATTTAACTAACATATATTTTAAGCAACGGAATAAAAAAATGTCTACTGTTTTAAATTAATATTTAATTGTTAAATAATGCTATAAATATTTTACGTATAGTAAAAATAATTTGTGCGAAACTAGGCATACAAACACACAAAGATTTTCTTTAATAATTCTCGATATAAATCTGTTTGCGAAGTTTTTCAGTTTCATTTAAAGTTCGGTAGTTTCTGCGATATTCAATTCGAAATAATGGCTTCAATTTCATGAAACTGGCATAGAAATGTCATTGAAAGAGTGGCGCATTGTGTACGTTGCACAGCTCTGTCGTATGAAAATAAAAGAACGAGTGGTTTTCATGTTGTATGGATCTGGTGCAAATTATGTGTGGAAAAAGGTGTACACGTGGGTCTCATTAGGTGGCCTTTTTTTTGTTGTTGTTCAATGGCCCTTTGTGAGATGGCATCTGTATGCCTCGTCTTCCACCTCCGCCGTGGCACGAACCAAACACCAGCTGCACCATGCACCAATCGGACACGCCAGTTGGCAAATGCAAAATTCCATCGACTACCGAGCAAACAAAACAGAAAACCGTATCGAGCCCTTACTGTGCCACAGCTTCGAAGTTACAACTTTTCAATTTTAATTAAACGAAGGCATGTTCGTATTTGGTATTAAATAAATTGTTCGAATCGTAGCCTGTATTTTAATAATCGATTTCATCTCTGCAGTAACAAAAAAAACTGAAATGTTCGTAACCCTTCGAGTCCCATTAAAAGTAAATCAAGTGGCACCATATTAAATTGCACGCCAGTCGAACGTGCAGGCGGACATTTTACAATTTATTACGTTCAATCACAAACAACAAAATGTTACCATCCCATTGACTGCTCTACAATACCTGTATTGATTGAGTAAAGTATTTTTTTTATATTTATTTTGCAGGTTAACATGAAAATACTTTATTTGCATCATGCAGTCCCATTTAAATATACAGTTATTTAATGTATTTTTTTGTAAATATTTGCTTCTCTAAAAATCAATTGACTATATTATTGTCTACAAAATTGACCCTAATCACTTTATTTTTAAACAATAAATATTATAATAAAAAATAAAATAAAATTAGAGAATTCATTTTCTTCAAATTATTAAACAAATCATAAATTCTTGAACAAGTTATTAAATATAGAATAAAGTTAATAAATATGGCGAAGTGTGTACGCATATTTTATTATTATAGTATTTTTTTTGTTGAGAATAAAATGTCTACCTGTAATGAATTCTTATGAAAGTATTATTACAAAACAATATTTAATTACTGCTGGTAAACGCACAGCCAACTACGTGTTTGTTTTATTAATGTTCTCCATTTACACCGAAGGAAAAATATACGATTTATTGTACCTTCATCAATAAATCGTAAGGTGCTCTTGGTAATTAATCTCGCGACTCGGATAGAATATGGATTGAGGATAATGTTTCTTAATGTAGAAAACAACAAATATAAATCTAAGTGCGGAAAGACCTGTGTCGATAAGACTTTTTTCATAATTTATAAATAGATTATAATTGAAATGTCTGTAGGGATTTAACAGTTTTTCTTTTATGTAGATTTCTACTAGAATTGAAGAAAGTTTATCTTATAAACATATTATGAAGGATAAATCAGGTAATACAAATGAAGTTCACAACTAGTAATGAGCAAATCAAATGTTCTTTATCAAACTGAGCCACTTCAGCCTATCCCAATTAACTTAATAAGTATTTATTTTTCTTCGAATATTAGGAAGGTTTTAAAGGAGCTTTTAATAATCAATATCCATTTTCTTAGTTTTCACTTAAATTCATATAAATTGGCTATTTTAGGTTAGGCTAAGTAGTAAATACTATGTTATTACTTAGCCTAACCTAAAATACCAAATGTATAACCTAATTTGAATTGAAACCTAACCTAACAGAATCTTGTACCTAATCTCTAAATTTATTCATCCTAACCTTACTTTATGCCTGTTAATCACATTCCGCTTAGTGAGACAAGCTCAGACATTGAAAAATTAATTATATTCTTAAGTATTTCTTTTGTTGTGTTAATTTTTGTTGTGGCAATATTTAAGTACCTCTGTAGGGAATGGGGGTTGTCATGTTAAGCTGGAATAAGATTATTTACGAAAGGCAAGCTGTTGCATAAGTTAGTATGATGTTACAGAATCAAAACATGTATTGGAGTGTGCACCATAAAGCTTGCGTTCGGCAGAAGCAGCTGCTGCTGCGTTACGAGGAAGATGTAAAGAAGATGCAGGCAGGAGGCTGAAACGAAAACGTACTTATCTCTTGTATTTCTTGAGGGATTTCAGTAATTAATATCCCCCTTTCGGATTCCGTGCGCTCTCCCGATGAGCGGAATTCCAGTTCAATCAGCATAAATTGCGAACAAACACGCGTATTTACTTATCTCGCGGGAGCATTACATGCTTATTAAGATGAAATGTGGCGATAGTTACGGACCAGAAGACGCGGAAGATCCTCCTCATCGTTCCTTTACCAACCAACCAACAGAACAACGGCCGTGTATAATGCACTACCACTATGTGTGCACCACATACTCATCTTCAGATCCTCTCTCACTCACTCTCTGCGTGTGCACTCCACACGTTGGACCCACCTGTTCTGAACCAACAAAGCCTCTTATGAATTATTCAGTATATTTCGTTTCTACGGTTGTAGTATACGTACACTAACAATGGCGAATTGTCTACCGGTTGCTCGTTTGCCACCCAACTAAAACAGACGATAAGAATTTTGCGCGGCAAACTTCTGACAATGAAACGTGCTACACCCTACGACTGCTTTGTGTTTTGTATACATCTCCAAAAATAATTCACCCAAAAATAAATGATTCGAGTAATATACACCATCCCTTCCTTCTGTAATTAACATTCAGTTACATAATGTAAATCTAGAACCGCTCAGATATCAACACCTCTTATTTCCTTCACCATCTTAACGCCTTAAGTGGCATTATCAGTACATCTTTCAATTTAGATAATCACTGTTAATATACTTTATATTTCATTTCCTATACTATATAAAAAGTTATTACATTAACAGCAATATCATCATTAAGCATATAAACGCAATTTAAATGTATTATAAATAAAAAAATATAGATTGTATATTTATGAATGAATAACACAAGTTGTAAGTCGTAAGTTTTTGTTTATTTCCTGTTAGAATCATGTAACAAATCCGTATTGCATTTTGGTCAGATATATAATTCAATCTGAGGAAAAATATGTAGTTGCGGTAAAAAAAAAGAATTGCAGGAAACAATTTCGAAGGGAAAGAATAAATCTAGATGGTAGCTGTAAATCCAAAACTTGGGGCAGTAAACAACGGCAAGAACAATGTAGAATTAGGACAATCCCCTAAACGCGATAAGCAGCGACAATAAACCCCCCTTGAAGGGCGTTAAACCCCGAAAACGGAGCGCGCTATAACTTCGCAATTTGGCCTGAAGTAATCCGAAACCAAATAGTATATATATAGTATACGCAACAGGAATCTTCGTCCTTCTTATCCTTCGCTGCCCCGAGGCTTAGAATGTTCCTTATAGATTTTCGGTCAGGGTTCTTCGAGAGGGATTCAATTATGCCGAAAACGGCATCAGCCACTTAAGGACTCCGATTTATAAGCGCAGGCAAATGACTTCATTAGTATGAGAGAGGTATATATCAATTCAGTTAAAAGGTCTGATTAAAAACGCCGTTGCCGAAACACTTTTGTACATAATTGGTGATAAAATACGCGAACCGCTCGAAGCGATCCCCAACCTAAGTGGTCAGCAAAGCCAGCCGTGATTATATTGATATTAAACGGTTTATGTTAAAACAATCTATAAATAATTCATCGGCCTTTCATGAGCCATTAAATCATATTCGTAGCAGGAACATCGAATGTTGTTACAAACGCGACGGCCGATCTTGATCAGGAGATGTTGCGTGTCGCATTAAAACCTATTTATGCTGGCAGCAAATGTTTATATTTCATATCCAATAACTAACCTACCTCTATACTTAAAACCTCAAAAAAAGAGAACAAAGTCTTAATCACCTTCCGCTTTTAAACTACTGAAGTCTAATCAAAATAACTTATGTAGAAAGAAAAAGCTTCAGTCAATCTTTATTCAATTCACCTCTTAGCGGATACATAGATATGAGTAAAGTATTCTCTTAATGAAGTAATAAAGAAGTTTGCACTCTCAATCACTTAAAGTAGTTTGTCAAGATCTATTTTATGTTTCCTCCGTAGGTAGCCTTGATTACCAATACCATGAGAACAAATATAAAGAAAGAACAACGCAAGATTAAGGCTCTGAACAATGTATCAATTTTGTTGTCAATTAGCTCGACCGTGTATAATGTGATGATATTCCACGTTTTATTTGAGAAATAATCATGTAAACGTTTCGAAGCCAAGTCGAAGATAAGATCGAATTGGTCTGAGAGCTAATAGAACTTGTTGATGGCTCCTCTTCGGGTGATCGCGGTGGGTCTTAGCAATCCCAATAAAACGAATGGATGTATCAATGATCAACTTTCATTCGAGAAACCCAAAACCCATTGAAAAATCCACGCCAGATACAAAATCATTAATTGACACGCATATATTTTTCAATGACTCAATCAAAGTCGCACAAGCTGCGACTGTAATTAAATAAATTGTTACATGACTCATTCGAAAACAAACAAACCATTTTTGTGTTCAGTGTTGAATTTATAATATAGAGAGTAATTGAAGTGTTTGTTTTTTTCTTACAATGTTTTACTTCAATCAGATTTTCTTGTGAGGAAATTGAATCTTTTGTGTTGCGTTTACGGTGAATTAATATATCAGTTGTTGCGCTTACATCGAGTTTCGTAACTAATAAAATTGAACAAGAATAGAATGCAAGTTTTTTTATGGTTCTATATTAAAAAAAAAACTATCCTATAAAATCATCGATTATGAATGCTTAGAGTCGAGTTTTATAATCACGGTGAATTGCAGGAAAACTGTAATTGAATATTCTACACGTATCACACATTTTAGAAACTTGTTTTCTTTCTTATATTTATAAACAAGAAAAAAGAAAATAAATTCAGTTATAACTCCGGTTTCGGTCAATCCGGATTCACTATTGTCCACAAAATTATGTTTTTTTTACAATTTGATCATCGGTATTTCTGTATATACAAAATCTAACCATAATCATTAAGAAAAGTTTGATTTTTGGTTATTACATAAATTTAATTTAAATTGTCATTTTCCAACTTTTGCGTTATTATTGTAGCACCGTAGAATAGTTGACTTTTGCAAGATAACACCTACAAGTAATAGAAAAAGTAAAAATCTTATTAAATAAAAGTTATATAAACCCTTTAATCCATTATTTTCACATACAAAATATTATTTATGTTTCTATACTTATTAATGTAATTTAAAAAATGTAACATTCGGAATTACATTTTTCCAATATTTTTTCCATATAAAAGTTTCAATAATAACATATTTCGCATTGCAGATTCTTTATACTCGTCGAGTGGAATATATTCATAATAATGGAGAAAAACTTTTGCACATACTTTAATACTTACACTCGCAAGCTTTTTTCGCTTGAATTGCTAAAGTTTTGGGTAACTAGTATATCTTTGAAACTTTTACTACAAGAACGCGCATAATATTCATGAGCTATTAATGTTTAAAATTCCGACAACTGAAGCAGGAAATATATTTTCCCCCCTTTTATAATTGTGATTTATGATGACGCTTGAATAGACGATTTAACAACATTTCTTTAAATCGTGCCGTACAAATTTCAAAGTAAAATTTCGTAAGATGCAAGTAGTTAGTTTTTTTTATATTCAACTTACTTTACCTACTCTCCTTGTTTTAGAGAATGCACAGAAGTCATTCCGCGAAATAGATGTAATAAAAAAAGCCAACTCCCAACGGCGGAATTTCCAGCATAATGAAAATGAAAACTGTGCTGAAACTTTTGCAATTTATTATTATTTAAATTAGAAATAAACTCTCTCTTTGTTTCATTTTAAAATTACTGTTAACTTACTAAACTTACTGTATAAAACTCATTATTTACAATAATTTGATTACGTTATGTAAATAGGAATTTTGGGATCCGATTTTTTTAAAGTTTATGGGAATTCTTGGGATGCGTTACCTGAAAACACATGAAAAACTAACCTTTGCTCCTCGTGATTCTCGTTAAACGTGATTTGTGCTGCCCCTCGAAGAGCCTCAATCCCGAGGGTTTCCTTCGTTACGATAAGAAAATGATACTCCCATATGTTATTTAGTGAATCAAATTTGATGTCCTTCGGTGCGTGAACGGGAACGGAATTTAATCTGTCCTCCAAAGAATGTATGTATGCATAAATATATATACCTCTCAGCTTTCCTTGGGAATTAACTCGCAATGAACGACGTTCGTGAATTAATGTCTTTTTAACATTTTATTGCTTAGGGCTTTGTCGGAGTAGATGTTCAAAGGCAGGAAGCTGCACTGGCTCCAGTCCAAAACCGCAGGATAATTATGACTTTATGATGCGACACAATACCAATGATTTATATGGAAAATTAGCGCTTAAATTTGTCGTCGATAAATTACTAGAATCTTTCCGGAATTATTTTTTTTTGCGTGAAAATATATTTGCTTGTCAAGAGCATCGTGGACAAAAAAAACTAGTTCAGGAATATGATGATATGTGGTTTCCAAACTAATATTTCCCGCATCTCGTGAAATAGGGTCAACGCGGTTAAGAGTTCAAAAACATACTTAAAAGTTTAACGTGAAATAGATTGTTAACTATAAATTCGCCCCGGTTAATAAGGTTTAGTGTTACTAGTTTTGATCAAATTACAAATCATTTAGAAGTTAGAGTTTAGTTTGTATCAAAATATTTCAATTAGTTTTTGCATTTACTTACATAATTTATTAAAATAAACTAATTATTATTTGATATATATATTTAAGTATATTTTTTTAAATACAAAATGAACATTTTCCAAATTATGTAAAATTATATATATTTTTTCATTCAGGACTAATATAAATCTCGCTTTAAAGTTTGTACACTGTTTTAATATTGTTTTAAATGAAAATGTAACTATAATAAATTGTGTAAAACTCTGAAACTGTGAAATTACATAGTTTTTCTGCTTTAATTATCATTATCAATGTTAATATAACTATTTTGTGAAGGTATACAAAATTGTTCAACTCAATATTATATAATACTAAATAAATTGATGCAAATAGTTTATATAATAATAAATGTAATGTAATTGTGTTTGCAATAAAATATACGTGATATACGTGATTATCAAACAATTGTTTATTGAAATAAATCAAAGTGTGTTTGAGTTTAATTAACGTGGCTTTGCTACGTTTTTTATAGGGTCGTAAAAGCTAATGAGACATTGGACAAGTCATAACATCAGGATGAGTACACAAATAATAAACTGCTCAGGTACATAAAATTGTCACCACGTGCAATTCCCTGAAATAAGTTGCACTTAAAAAAAGAAGAAAATTGTATAAATGAACGATTAATTAATAGAAAATAAATATGACGAGCAAATTGCGTTAATTGGTCATGGATCGGCAGTTCCACTTGCAAACACCAATCCTGATGTTCCTAATCCATAATCTTATAAATTGAAAATCTTTTATCTTATATTATATTCAATGTTTCATCATTATCCCTACTTCCTGTTTGCAGCCAAGATCGATTTTCTGTTACACGCTCCGTGCAATGCAAACAATTTTGGCCTGAAACTTGGCTTGTTTACCAAAAAGCAAAGTTGCTTCAATATTCCTTATATTATTTTTATCTTTAATTGACCTAATATTATGAATAAAAAACAGACAAGTAATTTATTATTATTTTATATTATTTTCAATGTTTCATATTAACTTCGTTTCTGCAGTGATCTTAGATATTATGTAATACATAGCATAGTCACAATTATTTCAGCATACATTTTCAGCGGAATTATTGTCATTCTTATTAGTATTAGTTTCGAATTGACCTTTACTTAAGAAGAAAAATCGGTAAAGATTATAATTACTGTTTATTATATAATATTGATAATCGTTGTTGAGAAAAAGATCCTCGAGAAGATTAACTGCTGAAAAGGAATAATATCAACTTTCTGTTTGCAGCGAAGATCGATTTTCTGTAATCCGCTCCGTTTAATACGAACAATTCCGATCGGAAACTTAGCTTGTTTACCAAATAACATAGTTGCTTCAATATTCTTGAAATTTTCAACATAATTGTTTTAATTTTTTATCATTAATTGACCTAATATTATGAAGAAATACTGTTAAGTATTACAGTTATCATTATCATTTATTTTATATTATTTTCAATGTTTCATATTAACTTCCTTTTTGTAATGAGCATATATATATTATGTAATACATAGTATAGTTACTTGTAGTTTACTTGTTACTTGTCATTATTATTAGTAATACTTTCGAATTAACCTATACTTAAGAATAAAATCGGCTAAATATTACAGTTATTGTTTTTAAAATAATCTTTATTGAGAAAAAGGATTAACTGTTGAAAAGTACTATTAAATATACATATTCAATGTTTCGTCGGAATAATATCAACTTTCTGTTTGCAGCGAGGATCGATATTTCTGTAATCCGCTCCGTTTAATACGAACAATTCCGATCAGAAACTTGGCTTGTTTACCAAAAAGCTTAGTTCAGCACAATTATTTTAATAACTTTAGAATTGAGGTATAATTAGGATTAGGAGATAAATAATACTATTATTGCTAGCATTAATAAATGAATGGGAACTGGGTCAACTATATTACATACACTTATTATGATGCAAATTCCGAAGCTACAACGACCGAATTATTGATCTTCGGGTATGCATCAAACGCCAATCCGGATTGCAGCCCAATCGTCAATTATGTATAAGTCGGAATTGAATTACGTTTGAAGCTACATATTCTTCGTGCAAGGAAGAGGCATAGAGACGTGACGGTGTTTCGGTATTCTCGAGGCGAATTCGTTGCGTTCAATTTCCGTAAATAAACCGATGATTTTTGCCCCGGGACATAAAATTTTACGATCCGCCATTATGCGGAGCAATAGGTCAAAGCGATTTGTTCGGTTTTCTGCGTAGCGAAACGGATGCGAATGGAAAACCTCGAGCGATTTGTTAATAATTCCTACCAGATTCGTAATTAAATGCTTCCTGCCTTACATACATGCTATTATTATTATTATATTTTATTATGGTTTTCTAAAAAAGAGATGAAAAAATAGAAGATCAACGCGTGAGGAAATAAAAGAGTATTTCTTTTAGATCCTTCCTTTAGCTCCACGTTATCTCCTGATGCATCTGCAGGATAAATTCTAATGCGAGGGAAGAATTTCTCTACTCGTTAATTATGGGTAACGCCTTCGGGTTAAGGAAAAATAACATCTCGAAGGCGGTTCGATAAAATCAATATATTTAATGTAATTACCCGTTATCGTTCTCATAGAAGAAGAAAAAACAACCATTATTTCGTTTGCGGCTTTTATCCACGAATTTCACTCCAGAATTAATAACCTTGCCGATAAGACCTGTCTTGGAATTCACGATACTTGCGTTGATGTTCGTGTATAAATCTTGCGAGCGTGCGCAGGTGGAAACGAAAAGACGGTAGATTGAAGCATTCGTTGTTTAATAAAGGATCGCAATTTATACGTATGTGCAACTAATTAAAACTATTTTGGTGCCAAAAGTTCGGACTGCACGGATCGGAATTTATGATTATTGTGTAACGATGCGAAGTGCAATTTGTAAACGCCTCTCTGAACATCGAAATAGTTTTGCACCGATGTACATAATAATTAAACAGTTTCAAACATACCGAATTATTTATTTTCTGTTACCGATGTTTTCTACACTTTATTTCGTTGTTTTTTTAATTATTTACATTCAGAAACTTCAAACAGTAAATTTTAATGTAAATTAATAAGAAATAGTAATATTTCATTAATAACGAATATCTCGCATCAATCAAGTATTTGATAATAAAAAATACTAATAATAACTTATTTCCGGATTCGGAAATTTTTCTATTTTGCTTTTCATCAATAAATAATATTAAATTCATATATTTATTAATAAAGATCATGCATTTCTTTTCAATTATTATTAAATAATTATAAATTTGAAACAAAAAATCTAAAAAAAAAATAAAGATTTCCGACGAAAAATATATTACAGCAATTTTTTTGAGAAAAGAAATTTAGTTAATGTATTAATTATAATTATATTTAATTTTATATTATTAATATTATAATTCTATAAAAAAAAAGTGTAATATTTTAGTCTAAATATTTGTGCACCTGTTGAGTGTATTAACACATACAAAACAGTAAATAAATATTACAAAATACGATTGAACTAAGAAACGTTGGTTGGAATTGCATTGAAGATTTAAAGTATGAAACCAGCGAAGATAATAATTTGAATAATATATTTTATAGTATACAAGTTATTTCGCAATGTATCTTGCAGACACACACAGATATATATGCACACATATATTTCTCTCCATGCGCAGAGCGTTAGCTTTTATTGTTTTGTTTACAAATGCAAGTTCCCATATTCGTAGCGGAAGTTTTCTAGAAAATATGAAATATGTATTATATTAATACGGACACATAGATATTTCCGAATGATTTAAACAGCGTGTATTCGAAAACGCATAAGCATAAACCGCTTCATTTATGTTAACCCTGACTGTGAAACAAGTCGAATGGTGATAAATCAAATGCACTTTAAAATTAGATCCGTATGTTTCGAGGCTTATTTTTTACACAAAACGCACCAAATATACGTGCACATATATTTTTGAAGTCGTCGGGAATGTTTTTGAAGGGTGAAATTCTTTGAGTCAGATATAAAAATGTTGTTTTGTGAATTCTTGTGGACAAAGTAAAATAACAACTGTTTGAAAATAAATATTATATTCATGAATGTTAATTCAACAAGGATTGTTTTCTCTTTTTAAGTTGATTATTTATCAATTCTATAATTGAAATCATAGATTGACGTTGTCAGCAAGAAAGAAAGTTTGTTCCTTGTTTGCTCCACTTTGACATTCCTAAAGCTTCGAAATATATTTTATAGATTACTTAGTTTGAAAGGGATTTTCTCTCAGAAATGGAACCGGCTCAGCAATTTCTATGCTATCACAATAAAAAGATAAACATAGTGTTTTTCATCCGTATTCCTTTAAATAGAAGAAAAATGGTCAGGCGTCAGGGCATTGATAATAAATGATTCACACTCCATTCACTAAGCTGAATCTATCCATTAGGGAACGAACTTATATATTTTTTATACATATATTTTTTTCATTATGAATTACTTTGTTTTATAAATCTTATGTGACTTCCATTGATATTTAAAAAAATAAGCATCGTTTGTCAAGGATAGTGCTTGAATGGGTTGCTAACTAATGGCAATTAGATTCTAATTAGTACTTCGAATACTATTTTACGTTTAATCATACTACTTTTACTACCATTCTTCATACAACCTATGAAAAGTCTTTACAAATAAATTGATGTTTTTATAACATTAACATATTGGTTGATAATTAGATAGAAAAACTTTTGAAAATTTCAAACACTTATTTTATATAAAATCTATTTATTTAATTAAATACTATTGTATAAAGCAATTAATAAATAATTATATAGAATCCGTATTTTCATCATAAAATTACGTGAATTCTGAGAGTAAATTGCAATCACGATTCTCGTAAATGTGTAAGAGGAAGCAATAAGTTAATTATGAAGTGGAGCATCTATTGCCGAACTTTCAAAGCTATAAAATATAATAACACGATTTTATCGGAAGATTTCCAGGGAAGTAATTTGGGTGTTT
Source organism: Nicrophorus vespilloides (assembly GCF_001412225.1). Lineage (NCBI taxonomy): Eukaryota > Metazoa > Arthropoda > Insecta > Coleoptera > Silphidae > Nicrophorus > Nicrophorus vespilloides. The sequence continues at coordinate 27,132 of NW_017095720.1, forward strand.
AAAATTTCGACGCGTAATTGTGATTAAAGTTGTGCTGCATTTTTTCAACTCTTCTCCTCGCTCTACCATATATTTCTTTCATATTTTTTTCATATACTGCAGTTTGTGTTAAATTATAGTGCACCGTATAATGTACGCCGTGTTGCGAAAATGTACGGTATGAGAAATCTTATGTCCATTTAGCGGATTACATCCACGGGATTAAAATTATTATTATTATGTACATATATTTAAAAGGAGAAATTCGCTTCAATAGCACAATGTAATTATTTTCCATTTAACGTCCTAATTATCTTCTCCGAATTACATATATCTCAGTATAATGATAATAATAGTAGACATATATCTGAATGAACTCGTGATACATTATTCATGCATTAAACGGAAATCGCTTTTATTTTAAATGAATCATCAACATTTGTCATTACCAAAGATTATCTTTAATTCTTTTATTTAATTGAACTAATTTAAACATTTTTTTAAAAAACAATTTACAAATTACTTCTCGGCGATTACTTGCGAAGAAAATAAACTTTTGATAAAAGATTTTTTTTATGTTGCATAACTTTATTCACAATCTGTTCATCAATGTGAATATTGAGTAAATTTAAGATCGCGGTTGACATTAAATGGATAATCTTTCCCGGTGGGTAGTTACCATTATGATGAGGCGACTTAACTATTCGGTTATTAGTCGCCCAGATAAAAGAAATGAAACTTAATCTATTTATCAAATTATACTATAGCTTTAGAAAGTAATTTAAAAAAATAGAGCAAAATGTTTGAGAAATCCCATAAAAATAGATCAATTTAGGTTAAATTTGTTAGGTATTTTTTTTATATTTTGTTAATAATATTTTATAACATTAACAGAACCAATATAACGCAGATGCCATTATGAATCTGTAGGCTCTGTCAAGTATAAGATTCCAACGTTAAATTAATATTTCGAAATTCCATTTGCTATTAAGGCGAAGTTTCGGAGGCTTTTCTCGGGCGTTTGGAGCTTTTCGCAATAAAAGCTTCTTAGAATTTATAGTATCCATCTTCGAGGTTCGCAGGCGGCGGGAAATGAGCTCGATTTGTGATACTTTTTACATGAGATACGAAAGGGAGGACTAGCAGCAGCCGGCGGCTATTAACATTTAACAAAAGAAAATTGATAACGGATTTATCGAAACAAACAATGGAAACGATTGAGTATGTATCGATTTTCATTCAATTTTCGAGAGAGTCTTGAGTAAAATCCAAGTAATTTCCACTGCGCGAAACGCTTCTGTTGAAGTTTTTCGCGGAAACAAATAGAACTTCCTTTTCTTAGTCTATTAATCTCAATCAAACGAACTTTCTTTTTTCGTTACGCTACTATAGGTTCTTTTTTTTCTCTTTCATTTCTATGGAGCGAGCCCTCAAAAAGCAGGGAGGTATTTATAAGTGCGCACTATTTTCTCGTTTCCTGAAGTTGATTTACAGCGGACATAAGCTAACAATTTCCTCTTCTGTTTTCAGGCGGACGGATGTAATTCTCCTGGTCCGAGCCATGCTTTCCGATGTAAAACCTTCAAAAAGCCCAGGCCATGCCATTTGTGCCACCAGCCGATTTATAATCAAGGATCCTGCTGCAGAGGTAATTTATTATTCTTTATTTTAAAATTATCTCAAGAAAAAAAAAATTGCAGGACATTTTCACATTGATTGCACGATCTTTCAGTGTTTTTATTTGTTGAAGCCATTAGGAGCGTGTCTGCTTTATATTCCACTTGAACATGTCTATTCTGAAGAAGTTCGCGTATTCGAATTTAATCCGATGTAATGTTTAATATCCGGAGCTGTCTGGTAGAGTTTCTGGCAAGAAATAGCAATCTGGAATTATTTTAAGCGATTTATGATTGACTTCGAAACTCGGATGTTTTTAATTGCTGAGAAATAGGGCGTTTCTCGCGCTATTTACGAGATATAAATTGCAATTAATTTATTTCCGGGGTAAATAATAGTGTCTTTCCAAACGGTTATTTCGGAATTGACACAGTAGATATGTGAGTTAATAGCACTTAGTATCCGTGTTCGTTTACTGCTCGTGGGCGGATAGAAAGGTTTTGAAAACCTTTTCCCATGCGCCTTTCCTTTTTTTAATACTTTTATTTGCACTCATTGCACGTATCTACACATTTCCCTGTAATTGCTTCACACCCCAACATCATCAATACGAGCGGGTGTAGTTACCTTCCAAAAAGATTGCATTGTACATTGTAATTAAAAACGACTAAGTTAATATGATTAATTACAAAACTTTGAATTACCCATAAACTTTTAATAAATTATACAAAACCCAGCATTTTTATTATTATTTTTAAGTGTAAAATTGATCTGTATTTGTTAATAATATCTCTTTGTTTTGATTGCAGTGTGCAAATACGTCTGCCATAAAGTCTGCGAAAGCAAGGTGAGTACGTGAACGGTCATTATAATACACGGGAATTGCAGGAAAAGACATTTATGTGTCGTATTAGAAACAGTTATAAATAAATAGAAAAGGCATTAATAAGTACGTTCTGAATAATTACAATGCACTCCGAAGGCATTAATGCTAATCGCTATATTAGCAACAATAATTCCATACAACTGAAGTTAATTGTTTATTTGAGCGTTTTAATGTCCCGTTTATGTTATGCGTCTCGTGAGAACGATAATGCATTCAGTAAGATGTGTTTATTGATCAAACTTCTTCAGATATATCTATAGTTCTATTACAATAGAAATGTTTAACAAGTCAATTATAGTGTGTATACTAAGTAATAAGTATATATTTGCATGTGAGACTACATTTTACAAACTGTAACTTAACTTAGACTCGCTTACGATGCACGCGTGTATTTGAAGTTGCCTACATTGCTGCAAGAGCACCCATTTTCTTTATATCTTAGCTTGAATTTATACTTTGTAATAATACAAATCATGAATCACAAACTTATTAGATTAGTTAATACATTATTTAATAATATAAAATAATTTAATATTAAGTTAACAGATATAAATATCTTAACAATAAAACAAAAACTAACGGTTTATTCCATACTTGGCAAATTAGGTTTATTTAGGCCGCACATTTATTCTAAGAAAATTTTGATACAAGGTGCGGCTTATTTTGTATGCTCTAAAAGTTGCCCAAACTGTAATTTGGCAAATACTTTAAATAATTACGTTACTTTTCTGTATAGAATATTTTATTTAAACTTTCACAAATACAATAATCGTTAACTTGGTATATTTTCACAATACAAAAATAAAATTATGTTTATTACTAATCAATGTTCAATATTTTCTTTATACCAGCGTTTTCCAAACTGTGAGGCGTGGACTAGTCTAGGCGCGAATATTAGTCACAGTGAGCAATTTTCCAAATGACTGCTAAAGTTTTATATAATTCATGAAATGAAAGCGGGAGGGGAGGCGCCAAATGATTAAATATTTTTAAGGGAGGCTTAGTAACATCAAGTTTGGAAACCACCGCTTTATACTTTGAGTATTACTATGAAAGAATAATGAAAAGTAAATATGATTATTATGCACATATAATTATCAATTTAATTAAGAATAATTTATATTTAACAGCAGTATAATTATTATGATTTGTGACTATAGGTTGCACGATTATTTGCATATGCGATGAACAGTAAAAGATTTATTGCGTATGCATTGTTATGTTTCTGATTTTTATTTGCAATGAAAATATTGTACGGCTTCCGTCGATGGGATTTTTAAAACAAATGAATAAATCCATAATTCATGAAACAAATTATCTTTATTTACGACGAATCCATTTTTTTAAGTACAGTTGAACCTCACTTAACGAGTTTAATTCGTTCCAAAATTTTCGAATTTTTACTCGTATAATAAAATAGACAAGTTTTAAAAATGATGTAGCAATCCGGAACTTCTATTCTTGTTGTCACTCGTTGTTGGAAACATCGCTCGTTAAACGAGTCATTTTTCATACAATTCATTTTGCTCGTTAAGCGAGGTTCCACTATATTATGCTGGAAACACAAATTTATATTATATTTAAGAAAATAATTTAATTTATTTTTTTTGTCCTTAATTACTTAGGTATTTTTTATAATTGTTGAGATCTTTTTGTTAGATTCATATTGAATTCTTTGTTTTTTTCTATTTGGAAATAAAATGAGAAAGAACAAATTTTATTAGAAAAATAATTAAAGTAAATTACAACAAGAAATCTTTAAAATAATTATAACGTTATTTTATAATGAATAAAACGGATAGTTTTTAGAGTTGCAATTAATGAATATTTCACAAATAATCTTAATTTGCGCAACAAACAATTAAACTTAATTGGAAATACTTTTGTGCTCGTATTAACAGTAAAATGCGACAATTATAATGCAATTAAGAGCCGTTTCTCGGTGCGCAATGTTAACAAATTATATAAATCTTCTCGCCGTTGGGATTCGCACAAAGAATAAGAAGAATTATCTTTTCCAGTGCCTAATTTGGAAGAAGTATTGTTCGTCCATATATATGAAAGCCCATTCGGACGTTTCGTTTCTTTTAATTTTTATTTCTCGCAGTCTCGTAATCAATTTTTGCATTGAAGTCGTCCTCCGGGCGAAGCGATTTAAGAATAATTGTCCTTAACGATTGTTATTGTGTAACGAGAACGTGTATTTCGTGTTTCCCATCAGGTGGTTGAGAGCGCATAATGTGTGTGGTGGTGCTGCGTTGGTCTTTCGACGAAGAAGTTGAGTTTATTTGCGTTATTGTTTTTGTGGATCTTGCACGGCATTGTGGATGGATCAAAAGTCGCCTCAATGTCAACATCCTCGTGTTACCTACGCGGCACGTATTAGGTAATCGCGACAGAGGATAATACCAGTTTTTGTGTATATGTAAGTACGGAGAGTCTGCCTGGTCTGCCTCGCCCCGATGTGCCAGGAAGGTCGCTTCGTTACAAGAAAATGGATCAACTGCTTATTTCTCTTCCTCAAACTGAATTGCACACATTAGATGCAAATGTTGCCTGTGTCTTTGTTCCAATTGCATATTTAATTCGTACATATATATTCACTACTGTTGTTTTAAATCACATACAAATACGAAATAATAATAATATTATGTAAAACATATACAGAATGTGCATACATATTATAACAAATATATTATTTCAATTTTTATATAATAATATACTCATAAACAGTATTAAATAAATTATTTCATAGCAAAAAAGTAGAGTCAATAATAATTAATAAGAAAATGAGAATATTTTAGTTTTTTGCTTTTCACATTATATTGGACATATAATAATTTGAAAATAAATTATTTTCGTTACATTTCTTATAAGCTAATAAGATGTATGTTTAATTGAGAGCTTCCCAAACTTCTGTCATGTTAGAATATTTGGTTAAAATGTTAGACAACTTTCAAATACTTAAATGTGATAGATACAAAAATAAATGGAGCAAAGATAATTTACTACTTACAAACTATTAAAATATGTAAATATTAATTTATAATTTGTAAACTAATTATTAGAATATAATTACAAGCAATTGAAATGTTTACATAATATAGAGTTGTATCTAAAGCAAACATAATAATGCAGCTTATACAATGGCTATAAAAATAATTCAAAATACAAAGAGATTAAACTAGAACCACTTAAAAACCGAATATTTTCTTGTTGATAAATTTAAGAATAAATTTGATTACTAAAAATAAACTTTTCATTATGTAACATAAAATCCAAGTTAAATTGCATGAATAATACGACTTGACTAAAAGTTGGCAAGTTTTCGTAGATCCAATTAAGTTTTCGTACATAATTGGAGCAAGGAGAGCAGGAGTGGAGCAAACACGGATCACTTGAATTAATAATCAATAAAGTTAAAAGAGAGTTTATTAACAATGCATAATAGTTATTTGGTTTTCTAAAATATTTGCAATTCGAAATGAGCAGCGGCACCAAGTCGTAATAAATCCACGTGTGAGCAGAGAGAACCGCTTCCTCGAATAAGGAATGCAATTTAGAAAATGAATTTACAATTCGAGATTCCGACGCGCATTTAATAGGCGTATTAATTGATGATGCAAAATCTGAGATAGATTTTAATTTGGAAAATATAGCTGCAGCTATGCATCAACCTCACTTGACCTAAGCTTCGATTAATTGGTGTTGCAACCGTTCCCTTCAATTATTAGACAATAAAGCTTTTAGAAGTATTCAGTTTTAATTGATGGCAAATGCATCATTTTATTTCACTATAATTACCTAGTTATTCCATATAAATGTTGCTTTATTTTATTAAATTGCAAATATAATTATTAGACAAAAGTTTAAGCTGTATACTTGCTAGCTATTTCATAGAATAACTGTTACATATAGTTTAAGAATAATATATGAAATAGCTATGTATTATAAACTGTAAAAGTAACAATATACATGCAAAACTGTAAATATTGAATTTCATCGTAGACCTGGTAAATGTATGGAGATGTTTTCGTCTATGCCAAGGCTTTCTCTTCTCTCGTTCGCACCGCGATCCCAGGATTCTTTTGATGCGACATTGATCTTGGCAATTTCGATCCTCGATGCAATTGGTGCGAAAGTCTTCTGGCGAGAGTTTTCTGTTGGCATGCATTTGTTGAAGAGAGTCAATGCGCCATTGTGGCCGATGCAGGAGGCACAATGCACGCCTATGCACATAAATGGTGCTTGCAATAATAATACGCCGATTGCTAAGTTGTAAGTCATCCGAAACGCTCCCAGCTTCGTTCTGATAAATCTTTAACGCTCGATTCCGACGCCGCGATAAAAGACCCAGAGTACTTATTTATTGAGCTGCGTGTGAGAGAGTGAGTGAGAGAGTAGGCTCAGGTTCAGGCTCAGGACCTTCTTCCAACACCGACAAATTGCCAGCGATCTCCCTCCGACAACTCGTTCTTCCCATTTAATTTCCGCATCCTCCGCAAACGAAAATCAATGCAAAAGTTAATAAGCTTCGACCACGAAAGAAACGACATTTTCCAACGTTGACGCATTGCCAGGCCTCCGCAACAGCTCGTTATGCACGCCTAATTTCCGCATTCGCCGCCGCGAAAAGCAATACCGAAAGTTATTAACTTTGACAAAGAGGTATTGTTAAATTACTTCTAGGGCAACCAACAATCAACGCCAATTGCAAACCTATTCCTGGTTGAACGGCAACGCCAGTTTAAGATTTATATATTTACATCTAGGAATGCATTCATTTACAAACATATTTACATTTTACAATTTAAACTAAAGTCTATTGTTAATTGCTATAATATATTAATATTAGCAGAAAGACTTCGGTCATTACCACTTTTGCCCAAAACAAACCGGAAACTTCATCATAGTACAATAAATAAATTAACAGTTAATCGAAAAACAATGTTGATATTCTTTGGACACATGAGACATACTGAATTTTTTGTAGACAAATTCAGTTACATTTAGTGTATGTATTAACATAATTTAAATTAATATTATTTAAAATATTTATTGATAAAAATTATGACCGAAAGTCACACTAGCTTTATATAATTACAGCTTTTTTTTAAACATTGTTTCATACATATTGTTTTTAATAGAGTTACTAAATTAAAGCATTACTAAATTAAACATTATAGTCAAATATTAACTAAACTAACCAATATTTTATAACTAATACTTACATTGGAATGAAGTCTGAAAGATTTTCAACTTAGTCATAAATGTAAGTAATATGAATAGAAATAAGAAAATCCACAGTTAGTTATTCATACAACTTCTTTGGATCACTTGTTTTATTGTAAAGAGTAGGCTTGTACTAAGTCCATTCGGAAACTGCTTCATTTAATAGCGGCTCGAAAAGGTGAGAAAGTATATTCGCCATAATATACGACCACATTGGCAGGTTAATGTCGTAAAGTGCTGTAAATTAACCGATCCTGGATATTAACTTACTTAAAGAAAGTAATTGTAGGTCGTTTTACGATCCTCGTATTTTTATTTAACTAATTTTATTATTGCTGAAATAAATCTTGAGAGCTTTTATGGAAAACCCAAAATTAACAGAAACATATCAATATTATTTTTATCAAAATTCAAATAAATCATCCATTTTTTTAATATAGTTGAACATGTGAAGTGGATAATTATTGGATTATGAAATTTTTAAGTATTATAAATTGCTAGAGTAAACATTTTAGGCTTTAATAATACAAGTCAGAATTCCATTTTTACTTACATTATATTTAAAGATAATACAGAAGTAATAACCAGATGTAAGTTTATTATTCTTAGAAATTTAAGTAAGTAAAATTACAAGTATTTAAACATAGTATATTGATTTTGTTGTAAATTTCACCGAATGTTCTTGCGAAATAGAAAGTGTGCATTTGTTTTGCAGATTTCGTTTTTTGTTGTTGTTGTTGGGAGGTCATCCAGTATGAATAATGCATCAGGTGTAATTGGGCAGATATATTTTGGACATACGAAGACCGAAGAGGAACAGATTTTTATCGTTTGCCGCAAACTTTGCAATTTATCCGACGCGAGGAAAATCACTTCGAAATAATTAATTTTAATGAAGCAATTTATATCTCATGAATGGAACGACCTATAAATAAGATGTTTTCAGTTATTTATTGTACCGAAGATGTTTATAGTTGAATTAAAATACACACCAATTAATGCTGATGCGAATTTTTTCCCTCATCCGAATCGCGCGTATTTTCTCACTTTGATTCGCTTTCATTTCCTGCAATCAAAACGTTTGGTATTTATGTTATTTTTATATGTTTTATATACGTTGCGTAATTGAAAATAACCCGTCGAATGACATTTTGAATAATCTTTGTCGTAAATTTATAAAATGCATCTTGTATACGGAAACATCAGTTGGTTATAATTTGCCGTATGGAATGAATAAATGTTGAACGATGATGAATTGCGATAATTTCAATGGAGTAACATTAATTGTATTCTTGTGATTGTTATGTAAGCATATAAATAATTATTTATGGATAGATTCGAAATGACAACGATTTACACGAAATCCAATTAAAAGCTAGACCCGTGCATTCATTTTTTTTAACGACAATGAACCTATCCATCATCCGTAATAGCAGAAACGAATTTCTGTTCGGATATGATGGATAGTGCGGCATGCAGATTCCATTGTTGGAATGCATTAGAAAAATTACATTTTCAACTAGTCTACAGTGCTGTAAATAGAGAGGAGGAGAAATGTAGGGGGAGAGGAAGAAAGAAAGAGAGAGCGAGATAATAACGAATTTGTTTAATTCGTGTTCGATGCGTGGGCGATCTCGACAGAAACTGGAAATTATTTATGGAATTTAATCATGCAAATTATTGCCAGCACTTTGCGGCCCAATCAATTCGACTTCATAAAACAATTCGATTTGAATACAATGCGTGATCGTTTAACGGTGCGGAGAGATATTAATGTTCTATTATTCACTGTATACATTACAGTATTGTATAACTGACTTTAATCAATTTTATAAATAACCTGTACCTCGAAAGGCTAAACACGCAATTTTAAGTTACCTCATTTTTTTTTTCTGAAGTATTTTATTAATTTGGTTTTTTAAATGTGTCTCAATCTATGAGTTGTATTAAATTAATAATAGGTAGACAAATAACATCTATCACCTTATGTCAAAGTGACAAAAAATGTCTATTATAAACAATTTAACAAGGTCGAGCAGCAAAAGGCTGAGAAACGTCTACGTTTTATTTTATATAACAATAACTGTCATAGTTCATGAAATTGGTTCGGCCAATGTCCCGGATTGTTTGAAATATAAAAAAATTACGATCAAAAAGAGAGTGTATAAGAAGAAAATACCGAAAAACATTTTGTGTACTAATTTTTTTAGAATTTTATTTTATTTTGCTCAATTAAAATTTAGTTTTACTTCTTAAAATATTTAAAGCGAACTATAGTGAATTCGGATTGACCAAGGCACTATGTAAGATATTACTATATTTATGAACATTTTCAAATTGAAAGTGATTCGGTTACCTATTAAAGTTGTTTAACTATACTAGCAAAATGCTTAAACAAATATACTTAATGTTGAAAGTACAAATAACTTTATTCCAATCTGCGTTTTCATTTTATATTGATTTACTACGACGTCAACATAATATTCTAGTAAATACATTGAATTACGAAAACGGATTTCTGCTTTGACGAGAACAACTCTTTTGTTCCTGCTCATACAATTTACACTACCTGAAGACCATTTCATTAACACTATAAAGTTCTCACATAAAACGCTCTGTTTATTCTTGATACAAGCGGCTTTTACTTCCAGTCCGAAAAGGCCAAACGTTTGGTTTCGGGTCTCATTATATTCTAGTTTGGACGTCCTTTCGTTACCGCTATATGCACTTTGACCACAGACATAATTAAATACGGTCTCATTCAAACTACATGAAATATTTGAAAATCTACAATCACTCAAAATTTGCTAAAAAAAAGAGATTGAATTATTAAGACTGTAAGTTCAACATTAATTCTCCATTGAAAAATTGATTAACTATTTCTTCTTAATGATATAATTAGCATATATTCTCCTTAAAATACATAATGTAATATAATCTAACTTTACATTTTCAAACTTAACTTATCCAAACTTCACCTTTACATACCCAAACTTAAGTTACTATTAGAATTTAACCCATCTTAATTCGATTTATACTTAACTTAATTTTAAAAATAATTAAGAAATTTGTTATTTTTTGGAATAAAATTTAATTTAAGACTAAACAATTTGTGTAAGATTAATTAATTATTGTCTTATTTTTCATACTTTATATTACAAACTGTGAATGTTTTGAACTTGTAATATGAAAAATCTATTCCTGCTGAATGTGCGTGTAAGATAATATATCGCTATTTTCTCCGTTTTTTCTCAAAAATTTGGTTTTCTCAACATGTACTTGCAGCTTTCACCTATCACATCATGTTCCCACTCTCTACAAAATTTCTCCGCATTGAATTTGTCAATGAAGCAACAATAATAAATAACCTATTTTGCAAAATGTAGCTTCAATAAATTAAATATTTTGCAAAAAAAAAACTTTCATAAGAAACGTATTTTACAATATTCAAGCTTGTACAGTGCGGAAGAATTGGACTAAATAAGCAAATAATCCAAATTACATTACAATGATATGTCCAATGTAACTGTACAATGGAATACAGTGTGTGGATGTAGTAGGATCATCGAATCAATTATGCAGAGCCTGTTTAGAAATCAAATGTCGATTCCGTGTTTGGCACCCACTACATAAATTAAGCGTAATGTGCCATTACGTTATTAAATAGAAAATGATTTGTCTGGCGAAGCGATGTGAGCGTTGAAAACGCTATAACGAAACGATGATAATAATAATGAATCGGTTTTAGCTGTGGGCCATTTTTAGCCTGGCTGCCGTTTAAGGTTCATTCTTTTTATTTATTTACCATCCGGATTCAAATTAGAAGGTTTCTGTTTCAAGGACTCCCCCGAACGAACCAACGGCAACGGCGATTCTTTATGGCCATCACCGGAGATTTTAATCAACTGGTCTTGGCTAAACCACGTTTTGCCGAAAACAACAAGAAATAAAAATAAAACAGCAACACTGGAAGGAATCCGAGAGAAGAATATCTACCGAATAATAATGATATTGTATAACAAAATAATGTGGATACGTATATATTATGGCATTTTCTAATATTTGATTTAGATAAAACGATAATGTTTACCTGATTCAATTACAAAAAAAGGAAACGAAAAAGTTTTTATCGATATCTGGGTTTTACGCGAATTCTCCGCGCCGTGTCCTGGGAATAGTAAATCCTGAATCAGTCCTAATCAGTGTGCTGGGAAGTCGCGCGGTTCGCCTTCAACAAACCACCCGCATGTCTTCTCTTCGAATAGTCGCGATACTCGCGGATCAGTAGGAAATCAGTCGGTGTTGAACCGCGAGCCGCGCCATACAAAACGTCCCTGACTCTTAGAAACAATAACACTGTGACTTGCGTAATCCAATTATAGTATTAACAACACTCTTTGTAGACAAAAAGAAAACACCAGGATTTATTTAATAACACGGCTCCATTGATACTTAACACACATTAATATGTATGGATTTAATGCGGTAGGTTACATCTTTATTTATTTACTCATCTTAAAGAAAATTACTAACAAAAGTCAATAATTTTTGTATTAATCAAATTTATGATTTAGAATTTAACTATTTGTTATATGCAAAGATAGTTTAGAAACAAGAGTTTAAATACATTAAAAAATAAGAATATTAAAAAAATCTCATCTTCATGTAATAATTTAACAAATTATTATAAAAAAAATAGACATAAATATACTTTAATATAAATGCGAGTAAAAAAAATATGTTAATGAAAATTTTTAACAAATGTATAATGACTAATTCATTTAAAAACAATAAAACAATGACTTGAATGTATTGATCATGTATTTCCCGTTTAAATGAGATATATCATATACTATATCTTAATTACATTTGTTTTAAATAAAATAATAATTTTTTAAAAGCATTAAAGTATACTTTAAACTCATCTGAAAGGTAATTAGTAATTTTTTTTTAAATAATTTTATAAAAAAAAGTAACTAAAAAGGGATAATTTGGTAGAAATGAAACTATAATTAAGTCAAAAAAAAAACTATATTATTGGAAGTACAAGTGTGTCGCATTGATAATAGCCTCGAGTGACTGGCATTCGAAATATACTAATTAAATTCCAAGTTATTTATATCGATTAGTTAATATTTTAATGTATGCAAGAAAGTAAGATCATCGTCTGTAATGTGTAAAGCTGCAAAAAGGAAAAGTCAATTGTATATTGGAAATAATAATTTATAGAAAAAAAAAGAGCAATTGAAACCGCAATATCCGCTTTTTTTAAGAAGATTTCTATTTTCTATTTAAAGTCCACCAATACAAATATTAATGATGAGAAAGTTATTATACTCTAATGAGACAATTTGTTATTTATTTTATTTGTTTTTTTTTACATTTCCTTAGTTTTGGAATAACAAATTTATGATAATTAAAAGTATCATAGAAATAAAAAAATATAATATTTTAAATTAATCTTTACTAGTATTCCTATTGTTTCGATTTATACTATTTGAATGATAAATTAATGAAAAAAACACAATTAGCATCAGCATAATGAAAATTCCTAAAAGACTCGCTTATCTGAACCATAAAATTAAAAAAAATATATTTCATAAAAAAATACTGGAACATTAAAATATAAATGTCCGACTGAAAGGCTTAATCACAAACAACGAAACCGGTATTCCTGAGCTATTTAACATGCAAGAAAAGTATTTCTTTACAAATTGAGTCATTTGTTTTGCTTCGGTGCTTTCTTTATTTTTTTTTCTTCCTGTTTATTATAAATTAACGTGGAAGTAAATGTTCATTTTCGTGGCCGCTTTCGATTAATTACAACTGACATTTTCTACGCTGCTTACATAACAAATATTGTTCTAATTCATTAAGACGTAGTAGTTTTATTAATGCACACAACGTTCAATATTTTCTATAATAATTTTTAAAATGTATATAATTGTAATCTATAGTTTATAAATACATTGGAATATTATAGAATTAATGAATCAATTTCATTGAGGACTTGGAAATTCCTAAAATAAAAATAAAAACGATGACAATATAAAAAAAAAGAAAGTGATGTTATAAACAATGGATTTATTATGAATAGGATAAATTTGTTCATATTTCCTAATGGAGACGCTGTTATCAATTTGCAATTTGTTTGATAGATTCGAGTAGTTATCGGTTGTGATAATATAAATTATAAAAAAAATAATCATTGGATGCTTAATGGATACTTGAAGTTGGAGTACCTAAGATAGCACGGAAATGGCAGATTGCAATAATAATAATAGAAGGTAATAATTGTGATTACCTCTCAAATTGAATGTTCTTATAGGCATTAACTGTCAAATGTTACGTAGCGTCGGGCAAATGATTGTCTAAATCTCGTTTTTTGCAACGGACCGACTGAGAACAACTCAGTTCCAGTTCGTGAAAAGATTTATTGTTCCTGAATTCAATTTCGAAAACCGGCTTTGGCGAAATGAAAGCTAATATTGCAATAGGTTTGGAGAGTCTGCTATTATTTTTTTATTCTTCCTCTCTCTGGTTCTCTCATCGCCTGACGATTATTTTATTATTCTTATTATTATTGACGGCTGCGGCTGCGTTGGCGCAAAATATTTGGGCAAATTTTCAACCGAATCGCCAAACGTCGATGGTTATGCAAATACATCGGTATTTACGAGCCATCCGGGGCCATCGGCGATAATTTATTCATAGGATTTTGCGCGAGAGCAACTCTGTTATTTATTTTTTTTAAATTAAAATTATTTATTTATTTTTTATTTACATTTTAATGGTTTGTTGCTAAATTATTTTTGTTTAATGCTCGCTTACACTCCCTTCTATATGTGTGAGGTCAGGCAATGATATGCGCGTCGAGAATTCCGCGGAAATCAATTTTCTTACACATTTTGTACACAAACGGACGATGCTGTTTGCATTGCAAAAGATGCGGCTATGCTGTCATCGATATTTTTATACTGTATTATCTAATATGTTGCTTTCTTAAGCGACAAATAACTTTATCATTGTTTATATTTATTGCATACACACTTTTATATTTATCTGTAACTGTTTATTAACGAATTAATCATATCATATTTATGACACATTGCATATTTCATAATTATTTATTTTATATATCTTCACCAAAACCACACAGCAAATATTTCCATCATACATCCAAATCTAAAAACCACAATTCAGCAATACCTCACATAGTGCGGGTAATTGAAACTGAGCTAATCGAAGACTTTAAAATTGCACACAAATAGACTTGACTGTAAAAAGCGAACAACAAGAATTATTTATGTATAAATAATAATTTTGTATACAAAATTTTGTTTGATTTGAAATCAGGGATTGATCGAGGTATTAATTTCACCAAATATTTATTCAAGTATAATAAAATCATTTTATTAACATAATCCAATATAAATATTTCCACTACTTTATTGAATTACTTTTTGTGCTTTAATCTAATTATCATTTTTCTTGTTGTTTCAGGTACGTAATTATACATTAATATCATGGACAGGTTTGTAAAGTATTTTTAATTGATTAATTATAAATATTTATAAAATATATTTTATTAATAATAACATTTTATTGTATTTTTTGATGACATAAAATATGCTACAAAAAATAATACTTACTCATATTTTTTTGCCAAAGTTTTAATGCATGTGTACAATGCGAAACCGTTGCAGTCCCAACTTTTTTAACAATAATATTCCATGTTAAAGGAGTGAGTCAGAGCTTTTGAATAACGCTCTATATACGAGGCAAACTTACACAAGATGCATTACGACTCGAGTAAGAAAGACGTTTATCTGCGTACAACATACCAGTTTGCAAATGTCAATAAACTGAAATATCCAAGACAATGCAATGGAAATAAAATAGTCGGGTTGAGCGAGATGCGCTTTTCTAAATCTACAAGAATCTATTATTGTCTCATGTAAAACATTTATAATGAAGATATTAAAAATAATTCTTACATATATTTTTTTAATATAAATTAAGATGTTTTACTAAGCTTTTAGAAGATTAAGAAAATGGATATAGAAATTTGTTCAAGGTTAAATGTAATATAATGAGATTTTTTAAGTAATAGGAAATATTGATTTTGCGTATATCTAGATAGACTTGAAGCTCATTTTTAACCTAGTTACCTTGACTGAGAATTATGGTTGTATATAATGAAATTTCGTTATAAAAACAATATAATAATATATTATTTGCATTAGGGTTTTAGTATAGGAAATCAAAACAACTTATTAATAGATCAAACTGCTTTGTGATGTGTTGTGAAATGTTAATTATATAAATTAGTTTAATGATACGGAAAATCTTCAATACCCGACATTGTGCTGCAGCTATTTATTAACGTTCCGTTTTTTTAGACGTTTTATCTGGTCGTGGCGCCTTCGCTAACGAACGTATTCACATAATAAGATCCATAGTCTATACATCATGCATTGCGAATTATTATTATTAGCAATAGGAAACGCTTAATTGGAATCTAAGAACGCCCATGAGGATTGTCCCGTTGGTATCCATAGAAACCATACATTTACCATTCATTCACGCCCATCGAACATTAATTCCCTTGGTAATTGGAGTGATTTTTATTATCTTATTAACTATGTGCTATTTTGGGTGATGAAAATTGTTTCGGTTAACCTTGGCGCAGCTCATCATTCAACAACAACGTTTCGTTATGGAAGCAATTTACGATATTTCATCATCAAGGAAATTAATGTAGTAAATCTACAAGCAGAATTCATATCGTCAGCATTTCGAGATCATTAATGTATTTGCAGTTGTTACTACAATTGGGCTAAACATTGTGTTGTACATGTACGATTCGAAATAACTTTTGATGACCTACTTATTAAAAGCGCGTTAATGTATGTGAACGAATTATGAGTTGAAAAAAATGCGAAAATGCACGGAAATAGTCTTGAGTTCTGTGCACGTTTTATTTCTCGATCGGTGCACGTGCCCCAAACATGGGAACAAGTTAAAATAAACGTCTTTACATCTGGAGTCGGGTCGTAAAAGAAGGGAGGAAAAACGTCGTCGGGCATCCGTCGTCTGGCAGGTCTGGGAGTCTTTAGGGTCGCAAATTATACCATCTTTATTATTATTGCTTACTACTTGAACCTTTTTAAGAGCGTGCACTTGCAGTTAGTTTGATTTACCGTGCAAAATGGTTCACTACAAACATGCCTAGTAATTATATATGAGTATATAAGTTGCGTGTTAAAATTATGATAAGCGTTACCCAGAATAAACTTCTTGCGCTCGAGTAATCTCATCTCTAGGCGATAACGTTCAATGTTTACGGTTTTCATTGTTTTCGTATTATATACAACAAAAAAATACCTTAACTATGTTTTACGTCACTTATTTGTTGAAAAATGTATTAAGAACACAATAGTTTAATAATCTTTAAAAAATGAATAATTTATAAATAAACATTTCCATTTACATCAAAAATTATTTGTTTATAAATTAAACAAGAGTTCAATACTTTTTATTACAAATTGTTGTCATATACTTGTATGAAAGTTGCTATATTTAAAAGTTTAAATTTTAAATCATTTAATTTATTTGTTGAGAACTTTGTAAACCAACCACAATGATAATTTAAGTTTGATATATTTTTTTAATAATGTATTAAATTGCTATAAGTTGTCTTAGATATAACTTGGGTGACTAATAGCCGAATGGTTAAGTCGCCCTACCCACGTGCACAGGTTCAAATCCTGGTCAAGCCAGGCCCTTTGTGAGCCCTCTAGGGCCATCGTTCATCATGAATGGACAGTCAAATGAAAGAGGTTTAGCATATGGACCTTCAACCAAGTCGATGGACAATGACAGTGTTAAGGATAGCAGCAGATTCACAGTTAAAGGAAATAGTGTGATCGTAGATCATCAATATACTACCGAAGTTAACCTACAAGACGACAGCCGACCTACAAATTAAAATTTAAAAAAATCAACATAATGGTACCATCCACCGGGAAATATTACCTGCCTAATGTCAACCGTGATCTTAAATTTACTCATTGTTCACATTGATGAATATAATGTGAATAAAATTACACGACATAAAAAAAAGATATATCTTCTTTATCTATGAGAGTAAGTACACATTGAAAAGTTTAATTTCTAAAGGAGCACTAGTACTTTATCGCAGTTGTTTACGTAATTAGTGCTACTTCAAACTCTGCATCTTCATGTATACTTCGTGTAGCACCTCTTGTACCACTCGCAGAAACATTTAGGTAACTCACTTGTCATTGTTCTCAAATTGTACACAAGTTTCTTTGATGAAACCAAATCGATTAATTCTAGTTAAAAATACACACATGTTCCGTATCTAATAGTTTACTGAATCTTTTAATATTTTTTTTCTCTATACAAACGCTATTTAAAGAAACAATCAAGTTTGCATAAACATATTATTTTAACTACGTTTTGTTTTTTGTTCATTTGTCTAGTGTTTAAATGATGTTATAAATTTTTACAAAATGTATGTGTTAAATGTGCTTTATTCTTACAATTTTATTAGTTTTTCTTATATTTATTTTAGAACATTTGCAAAATTTGGTTAGTTGTAATCACGTATTTTCTATTCAAGATTAAAATCAAAATATCCTAGCTGACTAATTGATTCATATTTGCGCGTAGGTTTACTATACGCAAATATGAATCAATTACTACTATTGAATTGTTTTCAATGATCCATTGATACAATAATCTATGATTAATAAAATAAACAGCGATAAAACCCCATATCTATCGGTTAGAAATTATCAACGAAACTTGAAATTTCATTTTACATGAATTAACACTCGTTATGAAACACTCGCAGCGAAATTAAACTCGTATGCATTTTATGGACTTGAAGTCCTTCAATTCATTTGATTATTGTTTACATAGCAACTGTTTCAAACGTCGCCTTCGTTATTATATTTTTTTTTTCGCCGTCCGCAATATTAATTACAAAATGTATTTGTTCCTAATTGCAACACCGATTTCTGTTCAATTCTTTCTGTACAGTTCGTAGCCATCTGCTTTTTAAATCATTGGGGCCACTTGAATTTTCGTTCCCACTTTAATTGCTGCATAAATGTTTATTGATACTGAACAGAAAAAAAAAGAGAAATGATGGAGCAGCGAACGCCCACTCGCATAACTTCATCGAGATCGTTTAAAGTGATATAAAATCCATGGAATTCGTAACAATAAAATTACGGAACTTTGTTATAAGTTATGTCGCAGCTGCGAATTGAATGGGAATCGAAGCGAATTTTACTTTTTATGCATAAACATTAGTCAATTGCGAGGAAAGATTTGATTTTTCTGTAAACTTTTGATCTAAATATTCATCAGTTCGTTGGTTTTACGTTTACAGCCAATTTAACGGCAATTTTTATAGATCGGAAACTACAAGCACCAATTCTTCGAACGTTTTACAAAAATACATGCAGTATTTATTCTTGGTTTATGGTGGATACTTTGAGGTGAGCCAGCATTCAATTGGGCCACACGGACGCAAAATAAGTTTTGTTTCTTAAACACGTACATATTTTGCGCACACTTTTTTTATAAACCGTCTATTTTCAGCGTAAGCATAAAAATATCGATGATTCTTTCGAGATTCGTGGCGCCGTCGGACATCTTACTACATTATTTAACCTACGGTATTTCGCAATTAAACGTTTTGGAAATATTGGGAAGGATTTATGAGTAGCACTGCAAATATTCGTAAAACGTCACGTACTGAATATACCGACAGTTGAACAAGGGTAACGAGTGTATCAAAATGTTGTGGATAAGTTTAATAATAGATTTTTGTTTCGGCTACGAAGATGTTTGCTGAATCATTATTTAAAAAAAAACATACAGCGTCGATTGTAGATTACAAATCACTATTTCTATGGTTTATTCATATCGGATTTATATAGTATATTCACGTGATTTTGTTAATAATTCAAAGAAACAATAATTTTAAGCTAACTGTAAGATAAATGATAAACGTAACTGTTAGTTTTATAATATTATAATGCTAAAAAGATCAATGATTATCTATAATGTAATTGGAAGACAGTTCTGATCTATGCGCAGTGACTTGCAAAATCGTAACAATAGCGCGATGTTTGATTTAATCTGTAGTTCATAAGTTTTTGCGAAAGGTAAAAGTCAGTTGCGATTTCGCAATACTTTTTTATTATTATACCATTATTTCAAATCATGAATGGTTAATACACTTTATATTAAAGGAAGTCTTGGTCTACTACACTTACCAAGTAACTTGTCCAAGTATCGCGTATTTCTAGAAATTTTCTATAAATCCTTTGTTTCGCTACTAAAGAAAGAACTTTTAATTAATTCGACATACAATTAGTGAGATATTTATATATACATTATTTTTTTAATTCATTGATCATTCGTGACATAATAACTTATAACATTTGTCATGAAGACCGTTGATACTAAAAAAGAAGTATAAATATAAGTACTGATGTCACGTATAAAAAGGAAATTGAGAACAATATTACATAACTATATACAAGTAATTTTTTTACAAGTATTGTATGCTTGTATCAAATTATTTGGAAAGTGTCGCTTTTTAATTTCATTAACGTTTAATCAATAGTAATTTATTATGAAAAAAAAATCGTTCTCATCATTTATTTCTTATGTAATAATTTGATGATTATTGTTGTGCCACCGCTTTCTTATTATTGTCCAGTAGTTATATTTAACTACAAACTATAAAATTTGGCATCTAAATAAAGTTTAGCAAATAAAATCTTTTATTCAAATTGATTTTCTAACATTATAAAACGAGATCATAAAAATAAAGTAAATTTTAATAAACATAAATAAAAGTAAATATTCTGTACTGAAATCTTTACAAATAAGTTAATATAGCAAACAAAATTATTCACATAATACACATTTCTTGATTGCTTTAGTTATATAAATATACAGTTTCTCGGAAAAAAATCCAACAAATGCATATTACTTATAATTATTTTAACAGTAAATTTTAAGAAACAGTAAAAATGTGGTGTAATTTTTTGTTATTATTGTGCAACTGTTATTTTTATTATTGTGAAGTAGTTATTTTTTTTACTACTTTACTATATATACAATTTCGTAGCCAAATAATATTGAGCAAAGAAATGTTTTTATTCAAATTGAATTCTTGGCATATGCAATAGAATTTCAAGAATATTATTAAAATAATGTAAACATCTAGATATTGTGTAGAAAATTCAATAAATGCAATTTCAAAATAATTAAATTTGATTTCAATAAAAATTATTAATATATTTGTTAATTAGAAATGATGCTTCTTGAAGATTCTAATAGAAGGTTCAATAAAACATTGAATAAATGAAAAAATAGATATTAGACAGTATATGAAAGTTGAGCAATGTGAATTTGTAAAAAAAAAGAACTATAATTTTGTAGTTTTAATATTTCTAAATAATACTTTGAAACAAATAAAGATATTTAATTAACAATAACCAGTTTAATGAAAATTGTCATTTAATAATGTGTGAATGCTTATACAAGTTATGTTGTTGTTTATTGTGATTTTCAAGCTCAAGGAACTAAAATAATACGTTAGTTTGTAACATGTCCAAAGTGTATTTATCTATTTTTACGGTTTCATGGTATTTCATTGCGTTCCCTGAAACGTAAAGTGTGTGTGCGTTACGTTATTTGTCAAAATGATGAACAAATTCAACGACATCATCATCGTCTCAGAACGAAGACTTAAGTTGTAGAAAACATAAGTCGGCAGCGATTCTAATCACGAATTGTGACTGGGATTATCAGAAAATCGGATTACAATTAAAGGCGGCGGCGGCAGCGTTACGGGATTATGTAAATCGGAGCGATCGTATCCTGCGTTTAAGGAAACTTAGCTCTGGGCATCTCGAAATGAACTCGTTTGCACGTAAATAAATGTGTATAACGTTGAAGGAAGATATAGGTAGGAAAATGAAGAAATCAGTTTGTCTTCCATCATTTTTTTAATGTTTTTGCGCACTCACCGCGCGTACTTAATGCTCTACACACGCGTGCATTTCAAATGTACAAACATCTGAGCATGGCCGTAGGTTGTTGTATGTTTTGTGGAGTGTGTGGACGTCGTGTTAGTAGCGTTTAAGGTCGTGGAAATTTTTTGTACGAAACGCGATGTCGGTCTGCGGATCGTTTCAGTAGTGCGCCTCACTTTGGAAACGTCGTCGGGACGCGTGAAAATGTCCACGAAAACTCCACGCAGCAACGAAGTTTGAAAATGGTGAACATTGTGTGATGCTGTTTTGGATTTACGCTGATCTATGCATTAATTGTAAACTTGCTGTGCAAATTTTTACATCATAATTTTTCACTAACTCGGAATGCTTCTGACGCGCTTCACAAGTCCTTTGAACTTGTTCCAAAATAACAATGCTTTCGATTTTTTTTTTACTTTATTTAATAACGGACGATAGTCTCGGTCCGATAAACATTGTTTTAATTTTTCTTAGTTAATTATTTTTACCCTCATTTCATTTCGAATAATTTTAATGGAATTTTTAAAATTGTTTACTACTTACAAAACATATGCTTATTTCTGACAACCTACAGGATTTTCCGCAAATTAATTGATTACGAAAATCACCAACCTTGGGATAAATTCCGAATCTCTAATATATAATAATATCATACTTCAAAGTACATAAACAAAAAATATATCTGTTTATACAAAATAAAATCTAGTTAAATTATTAGTAAATCAATGTATAAATTACATTTTAATATCAAATCAACCGGTTTCTAAAGAAAATAACTTCTATAAATAATAAAAACTAGAAGTAATAAAATTTGAACTTTGAATAAGATCTCAACGGTAGGTTAATTTGTTGCTATGTTGCAAATTTGCATAGCCTTCACTTTGACCTTAAACGAACGTAACAAAGTGCAAAAAATAAGCATTCACGATAATTTCAAATGATCAAAACCCAAGAAATTTAGGTTAATTATGGGTTTAAATGTAGGTTATTAATCTAATAAAATATATGAAATTGTACAAAGACAATATTATGTTCAACATATGCCATTGGCATTCGAGAAGACTCATATAGTAAACGTAAAAATAAAATCATAATATTTATTTTTACAGTTCTGTTTTGGCTCACTGATACAATTCCACTTATGTGCTAAAAATAAAGCAATATTCAAATATTTAAACTTATTTTTTTTTCTATATATTCAGTGAAAATTATTTAATTAATGTTAATTGTGGATTTATAATTAAAATTATAAATATTGAAATAATTGAACCTAAACGTTTTATTTTTATTTTTTTATAAAAAAATATTATAATTTGACCTTCCCATAACTTTATGTTTTAACGATGTTATTGAAAAAATGCAATTTGATAGCAAACATTGCGTATTTAATTTGTTTGTTGAATAAAATAATTGTTTTGTTTATATAATTTGGTAAAAGTATGAATTGTTTATCCATAATGTTGTTGAAACACATTTATTATAACTTAATTAAAATAAGTTTCTAGTTGAAGTAAACATTTTCTTTTCAGTCAATGCCAAAAAAAAACATTCGTTTTCTAATAGTTTTCCATCAAGATTTTAGAAACAGCTATAGCTTTCAGGCGATATACATTTTATAGATCGCGATTATTGGAATATGGGTCATACAAAATAGGGCATAGAACTGGACCATCGACGGGATGTTTTATCAGATTCGCACCGGTTTTATAGAACTTTCGTTTACATACACGCTTTTGTTTACATACACTTTATTTTCGTACTCGGTTGTCTGCATGTGCGAGAATGCGTTATTAGAGTGCTGCTGGTGCTCATGTGTTCATCACTTGCAATGGTGATTACGTCAACGCTGAAGTGCGCAAAAATTGTTACTGCCTCGGCCCGAAACTGTCTCCATTGTAAACGCATTCATATTTTTGTTTTCAATGCGACAACAAAACGGTTCCATTTAAAAGTAAAAACTATTTAAATCAGATTTTTTTGTGCGCGTCCATATGTCCGTCCTGCCACTTCCATCTCAACAATGAGCCTCGAAATAACAATGGGCCGAATATATTTTTGGTGATCTCATCTTTCAATTTCATTTTAATAAAAAAAAATATATGAAAAGGAAATTTCTTTCATATTTTCCATGATTTTTATGTAAATCTGTTAATAATTTAAAAAGAAACAATCTATTTACGTAATTTATTTAATGCAATATCAAGGATAATAGAGAGTATGAAATTATTTAGTAAGGTATAAGTAATCTCTAATACAACAAGCAGGAATCCTTGAGCATAATTTCCCGTTACAGCATCTTATCTATTCACGCTGAGTTTAAATTTATATCTTTAATGTATATTATTAACGCATTCCATGATGATTATGATACTGTTTCCTATTCCTGACTAACTTATTCTATATTATTAATATATTACAGATAATTCATGGCTAAGAACAAAAATATATTATTTAAATAAATTAATATGAATGTAAATTCATGAGCTTGAGTCATTTTGTTATAATTTGGAGTTAAAAATCCTGCGGAGTTTAAGTTTAGTTAACGTGTTTTTTGTGTTACTTTCTGTTTACCCTACTGTTTGAATAAATATAAATGTTTTAAAACTGTATGAGTAAATCACAAAACAGTAAATTTTTCTGAAATTAAAAAAAATTATGTATATTTCAATAATAATTATAATAAAGAAAAGCTCTAAACATTATTCAGATTTAAGTCAAGGAAGTAAAATAAGGAAATCCCAAATCCTACTGTCCTTGAAAACAATTGTTTGCTAGAGAATCTTATCTTATTTATGCCGACTTTAAGTTTCCTATCTCCATTTTTGTATATAATTAATACATTCCTTTTTTGACAATGTTTTCTGCATATCTTATTCTTCATATATTCGGATTTTTTAAGTAATTTGTTTGTAAAATAAAATCTCTCAAAAATTGTAGATTAAATATATAATAATTACTCTTCAATAAATCTCCAAATTGGAGTTGTTGAAATATTGTTTTTTTTATGCTGTTGAGTAATAATTCAAACGCGAAATTTATAAATTGACCTCTGACTATAAAACTGGATTATAATGTTGTCGTCTGCGTTTTATCATGCTCAAGGTTCCGCCAAAAAGTGTCTCGGAATACAAAATCAAGTTCCCATTCGATTTCAATGAGCACTTTTCAACCTTGTTTTCGGATTTCACACGTATGCGACGATGAATAGCGCAAACAGTAATATTGTTGTCGCAAAAACCGCTATCAATGCTGACATTTACCCAACAATGTTGGGTTTTGTTCAATCGGCAAATATCATTGCAATTTCCTGAGAATATTTATATTCATCTGTTTATACACATTTGTTATATAAATTTCCTGCATTATATTAACTTTAATAAAAGATATCTGAGTATCTATACTCGTCAATTTGTTCAATAGACAATAAAAACTTCATCGAATTGTTGATGCTCTAATTGAATCACTTCCAATTCGGAGAACTCTAATTCCATTGGCGATTTGATATCGATCCTGGTGCACGAAGTTACGTACGTAATCTTCTCTGTATGCGAAGCGCGTTATCATTATGAAAATACAACTAATTTGCTTAGCATTTAACGTGCAGAAGCCTTGAGTCTTAGCAACAAACAGTTATCTCCCCGAGTTTAAACATTACTTAATACAATTTTAGATTAAGTTTACAGAGAGACTATTAGAACGTTTTTTTTGAGCAAATACGAATAAAAGTGAAAATTGTTCATGCAAAGAAAGAAGCATTCCAGTTTGTGAAATAATCCTTCATTATTTATTTTTATGTCATCCTTTTCTGAACGCGAAAAACAAAGAAAGAACCGAGTGCGTTGTTTTTTTTTTCATAAAGGAAGATGTGTACGAACAGTGAAAAAAGTGCGTTACGCGAAATGGAGCGAGATTACAGGAGGAGATTGCGTGAGGTATTTTCTTTTTGCATTCGAATTATGTGTAACGCTGTTTATTCAAAACAAAACAACATATTTTTTTTTAACATCAGCAACTTTGTTCGTTGCGTTCTTATCCAGGTCATTATCAAATACCTGAGTTGAAGGCAGCATGTGGATAAAATGCAAATAAGTTTTAATTGGATCGAGCTTAATTGAAATGCAAGTGCGAAATGTAAACGCCCTTAGTGTTCCTGAAAGGTCGCATCAATCATAAGATTAAATTGAAATTGGATGTACACGTTCTCTTCATCTTTTATTTGTTTTTTTTTTCTTTTCGTTGGTAAAATAATCGATTTTATATAGCTGGGAACATTTTTATCGGACACCCAACTTCTTTACTTTTTTGTTTCTTGGTTCAGACCAACCAATATAATAAACGCAATCTTAATGGGGCCGATTTTTCGGACGGCTCAGCCATTTCCACTCAATTAATCGCGTCTACGTCGAGATTTCTTCGCGTAAAAGGTCAACAGATAAAGACTAAATAAATAGACCAAAGACTACGAACTACACTTTAATCTCGAGATTATCTTCAATTTCAATTCGATTGATTCGAACCCCTTTCCTTTTCATCCAATTACACAAATTCATTTATATATACAAAAATAATATGATCAATTTTCATTTAGAAAAACAATTTAATAATAACTATTTTCAAAATACTCAAAAAATTACAATTTTTAAGAAATCGTTAGAAGCAAAAATATATTATTAAAACTAATTAAAAATTATCATTTACATGACATAATTTGTTAAATGATAAAATAATTAAGTTGAGATATAAAATATTATTCAACAACGTTAAGGTTAAATAAATAATACTGCACGAATATAGAAATTATCCAAGACAGATAGTTACGTCATATGTAGATAGATATTTGTGATTGCTTCGTATTTCTTTACATTTACTTCAAGCGATGAACATGAATTTAATTGAAAAATGTATTACTTATGTAAATGCTTAAGAGAAAACTTTAATATATTAAGGATATTTTGATGATTTCATTAAAAGAAAATTATTCTATAAAGAAAAATATGTAAATGTGAACTTTAATATTTCTTATACCGTATTTCCAGAAGTATAAGAAACACTTTAATTTTTGGGGTCCGAAAAAAATAATTAACGCGTACACTTTAACTACTTCTACTTACCATTACCAAGAATTAAACTCACCTACTTTAGTTCAGTTGGTTTACCTTAGAAACTTCTTTTTCTTTTAATTAACCTGCTTACTTAGAATAGTAACGTTTTTTTATTACTATGAACAAAGATATAAATTTACTATCAACTGTAAGAAAAACAAATTGTTAAATTATTATATGCACAATTTGCAAATACAATAAATATAGTTTGTGTCGTGTAGTGTGTACGCACCTATATATTATTTTAAAACTACAACAATAAATAGCTTGTATATGTTTTCTCATTTTAAAAGTATAAATAATGACAAATTAATGTAAGAATGTACTTGAGTAAATGCTTTTTGCGTAGGCGTTTGTAATGCATAAACTAAACAATTACAGTCGTTCTTTTATAATCTATGTTTCTAATTGATACCATTTACGTCTCTAGGAGTTTCCCTGATTTGTTTCCGGAATCGAAGTCGCAACTTGCAAATGTCCTTGCTTTGCTAATTATTGAGTTTACGTAACGTGCGGCAAGCAGTCAAGAACGCTACTGCGAAATGCCCAGTGGGTGGATATGAATAAATACGGGCCCGGTTTCAATATGCAACTAACGGTATCTTTGTAGGTCAAGACTTATTGATCAATATCTTGTTCGCACCTTATGCTAGGTGATAATTGTCAACGCGCGTACCGAATTGCACTTTCAATTGTGGTGCAGCCATCCGGAATCGACAACGAGAATAATAAGTCACAAGGAGTCTCTTCCTCTCTTCGGTACCAATTTCAGCTGATGCACACGTACGGAATGGATTTAATCCGAATACAAATGCGCACATTCAATTTTATTGCTCTGCGAGAATTTCTCATACCGTGA